>NC_135232.1:1067716403-1067851403 GCF_051348905.1 Ranitomeya variabilis | reverse complement strand
AAAAAGACACTAATGTAAAGCCCAGCTCTGCCCCTATTTAACGCTATTTTTATCTCATACGGAAAAAACGGGGTGACAGGTTCCCTTTAAGTATTGTTTTAACCCCTTCATCACCTTGCCCTTTTCAGTTTTTGCATTTTCGTTTTTCACTCCCCTCCTTTCCAAAGCCACAACTTTTTTATTTTTCCGTCAATTTGGCTATGTGAGGGCTTGTTTTTTGCGGGACAAGTTGCACTTTTCAACGACTTCATTGGTTTTAGCATGTCTTGTACTAGAAAACGGGAAAAAAATTCCAAGTGCGGTGAAATTGCAAAAAAAGTGCAATCCCACACTTGTTTTTTGTTTTGCTTTTTTGCTAGGTTCACTAAATGCTAAAACTGACCTGCCATTTTGATTCTCCAGGTCATTACGAGTTCATAGACACCAAACATGACTAGGTTACGTTTTATCTAAGTGGTAAAAAAAAAATTCCAAACTTTGCTAAAAATAATAATAAAAAAAAAAAATTGCGCAATTTTCCGATACCCGTAGTGTCTCCATTTTTCATGATCTGGGGTCGGTTGAGGGCTTATTTTTTGAGTGCTGAGCTGGCATTTTTAATTATACCATTTTGGTGCAGATACGGTCTATTACTCGCCCGTTATTACATTTTATTGCAATGGCGCATCGACCAAAAAAAACATAATTATGGCGTTTCGATTTTTTTTCTCGCTGCGCCGTTTAGCGATCAGGTTAATGCTTATTTTTTTTATTGATAGATTGGGCAATTCTGAACGCGGCGATACCAAATATGTGTAGGTTTGATCTTTTTTTATTGTTTTATTTTGGATGGGGCGAAAGGGGGGTGATTTAAACTTTTATATTTTTTTATTTTTTAAAACTTTTTTTTTTTTTTTTTACTTTTGCCATGCTTCAATAGCCTCCATGGGAGGCTAGAAGCTGGCACCACTCGATCATCAGATCGCTGCTATGTAGCTGAATTGCAGGCTTGCTATGAGCGCCGACCACAGAGTGGCGCTCACAGCATCACAGCAATCCGGCATCAGCAACCATAGAGGTCTCAAGGACCTCTATGGTTACCATCCTGACGCATCGCCGACCCCCGATCATGTGACGGGGGTCGGCGATGCGATAATTTCTAGCCGTGCGGCCGGAAGCGCCGGTTAAACGCCGCTGTCAGCGTTTTACAGCGGCATTTAAATGGTTAATAGCGGCAGGTGAATCGCTATTGTGGGCACATGTCAGCTGTTCAAAACAGCTGACATGTCCCGGCTTTGAGGTGGGCTCAGCGCCGGAGCCCACATCAAAGCAGGGGACCCGACCTCTGCAGTAATAGTACGGCGGAGGTCGGGAAGGGGTTAATTAT
This sequence comes from Ranitomeya variabilis, assembly GCF_051348905.1. Taxonomy (NCBI): domain Eukaryota; kingdom Metazoa; phylum Chordata; class Amphibia; order Anura; family Dendrobatidae; genus Ranitomeya; species Ranitomeya variabilis. Next base: position 1,067,850,037 of record NC_135232.1, on the reverse strand, counting down.
TATTATTATTATTTTTTTTAATGGCATTAAAAATGTTTGGATATTTTACACTTGTAACCAGTACAGGGAGCAGCTGCTGAAATTTGCCATAAAACCTAGTGTACTGCTAACTGTTAATCTAATAGGGCTTTCCAGTACTATGATACTGATGAGCTACACCTAAGACAGGTGATCAATATCAGCTTGTGGGGGGCAGACACCCGGCCCCCCAATACTGATCAGCTGTGTCCAGATAAAGCAAGTGACTGCATGTAAACAGTAACTGGAGTGGAAGAACACGGAGCCATACCAAGTGTAATGGCTGCTGCAGGGTACTGCAGATCAACCCCTATTGATGTGTATGGAGCTGTGCGGCCTGTACAATGCTTGCATCCAGAGCAGGTAACAGCGGACCAGGGGGTACTCAGGTGTAATTCCCCCACCGATCTGATATTGATAACCTATCCTAAGCTCAGGTCATCAAGATCAAAATAGCGGAAAACCTTTTTAAGAACACTGACAACTAAAGGACAGTAGGACGTTGATGTAGATTGGTAAGAAAACAGCTATGGAATACACTTATCAGCCTTACAGACGTACCTTCATTTTTCATGATAAAGCTCACAATCTGTCCTACAGTGTCATTGTTTGTTTCTCCGACGCCATCTTGCATTTCTGGAAAGAAAAAAGAAAAAATATGATACAAAAAAAAACGAACAAGCAATTAAATACAAAAAATATCAAGCACGCAAAACCGTACGATATATGCCAGACGTTTGTTGTAGACATTTCCTAGTTCTGAAAAAAATAATTTCTGCCCCATTATACTGCGCATCCCAGTATAACCAATATGAAATCATGTAAGATCATCGGACAATCTGCTGTGTGAGACTGATGTGTGATTTCCATGATATCCATGGCTTTCACAGACAGCACGCATTCCTATGATAGTCTGTGGGGCCATTCACTGGTTTGGGGTTTTTCACTGAGCAGGCTGTGGAAAGTTGCAGTGACCTGTCTGATGACATCTGAGTGCGGTCCGATTCTCACGGACTGACAGAAAGGAGATGATGGTGACATCTTTTCTCCCCACACAAGAAAAACTGATGACACTTAGACCACACTCTAATAAAACACTGATCAGAGTCTGATCAAAATAATAGGGCCGTTTTTCTAGTATGTGAGAAATTTGGACGTCTGAATGAGGCCCAAGACTGATGGCAGGTGGCAGATGCTATAGAAATGGGCCACTGATCTGCTCATGACTAATCCCAGCTATAAGACCCCATACACACTGGACTAATGTTATCAAACCTGCCAATGTCGGCCTACACACTAATGTGTCTGGGGGTCTCCTGGCTACCCCCAAAATGATGTGAAAAAACAAGAATCCAACATATTGGATTTCCACTGGCTGATCCTTCTAATCTCCGGGAGATAAGCCGCCACCAGAAGAGTGCAGCAGCGGAAATCCCAGAGACCACAGGAGCGCCAGGAGGAGGCGAGCATTCCGGTGTATGGGGAAGTGCGGAGACAACGGACAGCCGAACACCTGTCTATTGGGCAGGGGGTATATATAGGCTTTTAGGCCTTTTGGTCAGCATTTTTCAGTATCTTTCCATCATACTTTTTCTGTATAGTTTCCACTCACGAGTTTTGGACGACTAATTGCCCGATTTCCCCTGCAGCCGCCTACCACAATCAGGCGGACAGTTGTGTAAAGTCAGAAAAACACACAGCGGCTTTCACATGGGTTATTTGTAATGGAGGGGAAATTCCTTGTTGTGGCCATGAACACTAAAGCAATACGCTACCCTTAATTGCCAAGTGTCCATTTAAGAGCCCCTGCCACGGTCATGACGGCGCGGTATCACGGCCGCCTCCCGGCTGTACCCGCTGTGTGGGATGCCGCCATCGCGTGCGCTCTAATGAACGATCGTGTCAACTCTCGATTATGGACTATTTCTCTGCCACGACTCCATAAAACCTTCAAACCTTAGGGATCACTTCAGGTCTTTGGGGTTTCCACAACCCCATTCACAAGCTTAAGAAAATATTGGTGCAGATTCTATCCTGTGCTATGAAAAAAAGTACCACAATGATTAGTGAGCAGATACCGCACAGAAACACCCACGGATCAGTCACAGTCTGATTAGCATCACACTGACGGTGCAGATACTTTGTTACCCCCCAGTTCCTGTACAGTGATCGGCAGCCGATTACTCCACATGTGCCGCCCTCCTAAAGGGTGAAGATAAGAGACATCCTGCTGGGCATTATACAAGCTGTGGACCAGATTACTGATCATTCACACACATACAGTTTGCATCTGCCGTCCTTTACACGAGAATTAATCGACTTGTTAGGTGGTCTATAGGTGCTCGTTCGGGCAGGGAATCTACCACTGGAAATCAGCCTGTGGCCTGGTGAAATCAAACATGCATGATGGCCGTCCAACAGTGCAGAAGATCTGCAGGGTCACATACCTACGTGCCCTTACCCTTTTAATATAAATTTACATTAGAGCACAAGGGCAAAATCTGGCACGCAACGCCAGGCGGGTGCCCCAGGTATATTTGGTCTACGACACCGGGATGCCAATACAGTTGAAAGCAATGATGGAGGACGGATCATAAGCTGGCACTCTGTCCTATCATTCCCCCTCTGCATCTGATATCTTGGTGTGATGACATCACGCTGTACTACATTGTGCAGAGGATCTGAAGACACCATGAAGAGACCAGAGCAGTGGGGGAACGGGCAGAGGTGAGTAATTTTCTTTTAATGTGATCCCATTATACTGTATGGAGCACTATGTGGGGTCCATTATACTGTATGGAGCACTATGTGGGGTCCATTATACTGTATGGAGCACTATGTGGGGTCCATTATACTGTATGGAGCACTATGAGGTACATTATACTGTATGGAGCACTATGTGGAGCCCATTTATACTGTATGGAGCACTATGCTGGGTCCATTTATACTGTATGGAGCACTATGCTGGGTCCATTTATACTGTATGGAGCACCATGTGGGGTCCATTATACTGTATGGAGCACTATGTGGGGTCCATTATACTGTATGGAGCACTATGTGGGGTCCATTATACTGTATGGAGCACTATGAGGTACATTATACTGTATGGAGCACTATGGAGCCCATTTATACTGTATGGAGCACTATGTGGGGTCCATTTATACTGTATGGAGCACTATGCTGGGTCCATTTATACTGTATGAAGCACTATGCTGGGTCCATTTATACTGTATTGAGTACTATGTGGGGGCCCATTTATACTGTATTGAGCACTATGTGGGGCCCATTTATACTGTATGGAGCACTATGTGAGGCACATTATACTGTATGGAGCTCTATGTGGGGCCCATTTATACTGTATGGAGCACTATGTGGGGCCCATTGTACTGTATGGAGCACTATTTGGGCCCATTTATACTGTATGGAGCGCACCATGTGGGGTCTATTATACTGTATGGAGCACTATGTGGGGTCCATTATACTGTATGGAGCACTATGTGGGGTCCATTATACTGTATGGAGCACTATGAGGTACATTATACTGTATGGAGCACTATGGAGCCCATTTATACCGTATGGAGCACTATGTGGGGTCCATTTATACTGTATGGAGCACTATGCTGGGTCCATTTATACTGTATGAAGCACTATGCTGGGTCCATTTATACTGTATTGAGTACTATGTGGGGGCCCATTTATACTGTATTGAGCACTATGTGGGGGCCATTTATACTGTATGGAGCACTATGTGGGGCCCATTGTACTGTATGGAGCACTATTTGGGCCCATTATACTGTATGGAGCACTATGTGAGGCACATTATACTGTATGGAAGGCAATGCAGGGCCCCATTATACTGTACTGTTACCACATGGAGCACTTTTTGTGATTATTATATTGTACTAGATGGTGGTCTGATTCTAACGCATGGGGTATTCTAGAATATGTATGTATATAGCAGCCGCATAGTATATAGCACAGGCCACATAGTATATAGGAGGCATGTAGTATATAGCAGACAAATACTACGAGGCCTGTGCTATATACTATGTGGCTGCTATATACATACATACATATTGTAGAATAGCCGATGCGTTAATACAGGCCACGCAACATATAACAGTGGCCATGCAGTATATAACACAGCCCAAACAGTATATAACACAGCCCACGCAGTATACAACACAGGGCACGTAGTATATAACACAGCCCACGCAGTATATAAATAACACTGCCCATGTAGTATATAGCAGCCACGCAGTATATTACACAGGCGACGTAGTATATAACAGCCCACGCAGTATATAGCAGCCACGCAGTATATAACACAGGGCACGTAGTATATAGCACAGCCCACGCAGTATATAACACAGCCCTCGCAGTATTTAGCAGGGTGGGCACCATATCCCTATTAAAAAAGATTAAAATAAAAAATAGTTATATACTCACCCGCCGGGATCCAGCGAAGCTCTGGCGATGCGCGTGCGGCTGCCGCCATCTTCAGTTCCCAGAGTGCATTGCGAAATTACCCAGAAGACTTAGCGGTCTCGCGAGACCGCTAAGTCTTCTGGGTAATTTCGCAATGCATCTCTGGGAACGGAAGATGGCGGCAGGCGCGAGCGCATCGTCAGACAACGGAAGGTGAGAATAGCAGGTTTTTTGTTTTTTTATTATTTTTAACATTACATCTTTTTACTATTGATGCTGCATAGGCAGCATCAATAGTAAAAAGTTGGAACACACAGGGTTAATAGCAGCGGTAACGTGTGTTACCCGCGGCATAACGTGGTCCGTTACCGCTGGCATTAACCCTGTGTGAGAGGTGACTGGAGGGGAGTATGGAGCGGGCGCCGGGTACTGACTGCAGGGGAGTAGGGAGGGACTAATCGGACTGTGCCCGTCGCTGATTAGTCGCGGCAGCCATGACAGGCAGCTGGCGAGACCAATCAGCGACGCGGGATTTCCGTTACGGAAGTTGCAGACAGAAAGATGGAAGTACCCCTTAGACAATTATATATATAGATGGACAATTTGGAGAATCATACTGTGATGGATTCACCACTATCGGGGGGATTGAGGGTTGGGGCGTAGAGTCGGGTCATCATGCCATGGATGTGAAGCGTACAGTGGAGGAATTCACTGTGGGGGTATAATACTGTGCTTGGGGGCAATTCTGTTTGCATCACACTTTATTATCTGTATTATTCAAAGTTTTTTATCCTTTGTTATTACATATTTAAATTGGCCTATTGGGCCATATGCTTTTTACTGCTATTAAATAACATATTATATTATTCCAATCATTTATTCTAAGATCTATTAAAATGTGCTTTGCTTGTGGGACATATGAAAAAGTTCATAGTTATATTTGATGATTAGGAAAACCTTCCTCAATTGTGAGTTTTTTTTTTTATTTTTTAATAAATATTAAGGTTGGCATGCAACTTTGTCCAAGCTTTTAATTTTGGCCCTCTGTGTATTTGAGTCCGACATCCCTGTATTAGAGTAAGAATAGCAAAGGCAGGTAAATGACACGTCACAGAGAAAACCACCATCTTTACACATGACAGAAACCCTACGCACATCTCTTCCCACACCAGACATGTGACCAAACCAGTTTACAAGCTGCACAACAAGGCAACGGCCGAGATAACCTCCCCTCCCCGAAGCCACAGAAGATACAACATATCCGCCCCCAATAGACACAAAAAAGAGGAAACGTCATATAAAGTCAAAACCTGACAACCACGCTGCCGGTATCCTAAGCCAGAGACAATGCGCACTCAGGGAAGCCATCAGCTTTATTACTCTTATTTTTACTTAAGCAAAGAATACAATTTAACATAAAATATATAATAGGTCGTTAAAAAAACTAAAAATATAATAAAATGGTTTCCCGACCATAAATGGATTAACTATACAAGCCATTAGACTATCTTCGCTCAGACATCAAACCTTTCAGTGGTTGTTGGGCTTTCTGATAAAGATTCGGTTTCAGCGCTTTGCTTTTTCTTTAAATAACTTTTAGCACTGAACGTAATGCGACTCATTCATCACGCAATTCAAAGATTTACTATTAAAACCACGTAAATGGGCAGAAGGTCCAAGAAAATAAAAAAAATGAAAAAAATGAAAACACAAAGCAAAGTGGAGATGTTACTTTCCACGAACCTTAACAAAAGAAGCACTTTCTTTTACAACTCCACCGAAGACAAACTACGTGGACTCCAATGTTATTTTCTGATGTCTATCCATGACCCGTCAGGCCAAGCGTGCTGGATTTCTCCACTGAGTAAACAAGGGAATCTCATAAACCAGTATGTGTTGAATTATGCAGCCCCATAAAATATTTTACAAACCAATACTTTGCTGCTCCCAAGTCATCGCTTCCTTGGCCTCCGTTAACCGGGCTCCACAGATGACAATCAACCCTTGCAAGGGTCACAATACAAGTCACCGGAGTAAGGAGGAACATAAACCTATCCTGCTCTGGTCACACAGTCATGTGATCAGTGCAGCTGGCTGCAGCGGTGAGGAGTCACCGCTGCAGCCAATCGGTGTTCTTTATATAGATGCAATATATGGGTTGCGGCAGGGATTTTTTTACATATATATGTGCTATGTATAAATAGATAAAGTTCTTTCACTGGTTTGTAACATAATGACTCATGTAATATTTGCCCGCTGGGGAAATCCTGGCTGTGAATTTATTAGAGGTATGAGTTCATTCAAGCCTCCAGTTGGCAGATCACACACACACACGTCTTTTAAGATAACTCCACGCTGTTTTTATTGTGTCAGAACTGGAGATCATGACGTGATCATTGCTGGTACCCTGATCATTAACATCTGAGCTCTGGCTCCATACACAGGGACATGGCCCCCATACAGATCGGCATTCCTAGGATTTCTGTTAAAGGAACCCACAACCTGCACATAACACTCTGCAGTTTCAATTAAAAAAAAATATGGAAAGTATGCAAAGAAAACAAGCAGCAAAGGAAATTAAAAAAAAAAACGGATGTGGAGCAAGCCACAAGTGGAGCAAGCCACAAGAGGTTTAGATTTGTAAGAAAACAAGAAAGAAGAAAGAAAAAAAGATGTTTTACCTAACAAGACCTTATCAAGTATTCGCCATATATAGTGCTATCCATGTTATTTTTTTGTAATTGTTTACTTCATTATTCTCCTTGGCAGCACTATTCTTGCAGTCTAGGTTCACACACCAACCCTTATACACTGAATTTTTCATGCTAAAGGATGCACCACAGATTCAAACCCTTCCAAAAAAATAAAAACATATTTCCTACTACCGTATATACTCGAGCATAAACCGACCCGAGTATAAGCCGACCCCCCTAATTTTGCAACAAAAAACTGGGAAAACTTATTGACTCGAGTATAAGCCTAGGGTGGAAAATGCAGCAGCTACCGGTGAATGTCAAAAATAAAAATAGATACCAATAAAAGTAAAATTAATTGAGACATCAGTAGGTTAAGTGTTTTTGAATATCCATATTGAATCAGAAGCCCCATATAATGCTCCATGCAGTTATGGCCCCATATAATGCTCCATGCAGTTATGGCCCCATAAGATGCCCCATATAATGCTCCATGCAGTTATGGCCCCATATAATGCTCCATGCAGTTATGGCCCCATATAATGCTCCATACTTTTATGGCCCCATATAATGCTCCATGCAGTTATGGCCCCATATAATGCTCCATGCAGTTATGGCCCCATAAGATGCCCCATATAATGCTCCATGCAGTTATGGCCCCATATAATGCTCCATGCAGTTATGGCCCCATATAATGCTCCATACTTTTATGGCCCCATATAATGCTCCATGCAGTTATGGCCCCATATAATGCTCCATGCAGTTATGGCCCCATATAATGCTCCATGCAGTTATGGCCCCATATAATGCTCCATGCAGTTATGGCCCCATAAGATGCCCCATATAATGCTCCATGCAGTTCTTTATGGCCCGGCCCCATAGACGCTCCATACAGCATTGTGCCTCATGTAATGCTGCTGCTGCTGCACTAAGAAAAAAAAAAAAATGACATACTCACCTCTCGTCGCTGCCCGCTGCTCCTCAGCGTCCCGTCTCTCCACACTGACTGTTCATGCAGAGGGCGGCGCGCACACTAATACGTCATCGCGCCCTCTGACCTGAACAGTCACAGCAAGAGTACGGGAAGACGGAGCTTCAGGGGAACGAGGGAAGGTAATTATACTCACCTACTCCCGGCGCTGACACGGTCCCTGCATGTCCCACGGTGTACGGCGCGGCAGCTTCTTTCTGTAGTGAGCGGTCACATTACAGTAATGAATATGCGGCTCCACCCCTATGGGCGTGGAGTCCATATTCATAACTTTAATGAGCGGTACCACGTGACCGCTGAAGAGGGGAAGAGCTTGAAGCTGCCGCGCCGAACACCGTGGGACTTGCAGGGACCGCGTCAGGAGCGCCGGGAGTAGGTGAATATTTGACAGGCGTCGCTCCCCCTCACCCGCCGACCCCCCCACCTTCCATGACTCGAATATAAGCCGGGAGAGGCACTTTCAGCCCATTTTTTGGGGCTGAAAATCTCAGCTTATACTTGAGTACATACAGTAATTAAAACTTCTCTAATGGGGTCACTAATGGTGTAAGGATGTGAAGGGGTCAATATCACATCTTTGTGCTCTAGAATAAAGAGAGAGATTATTGAAAGTGAACAGGTCACCTCAAAAAATGCTATTAACCTGCAGATATAGGGTTAATCTGCAGGTCAATAGTGTTACCATGCTGCCCAGCCGACTTACTGAAATTGCAGCTATTGGGAGAAAATGAACTTCTCCTCCCGAGATCTGCTGGCTTTCAGTCATGAGTGGCTACAGTCACTGCACTGCTCTATATTGTTAGTGGTGGATGTACACACACCGCCCCATCACTGTGGCATCTCGCGCTGCACAAGTACACTGCAGACCTGGCGGCTCCAGGGAGAAAAGAAGTTAATTTTCTCCTGGTAGTGGCACTTTCAGTAAGGCAGTAAAGCTATGATTAACCCCACAGGTGCAGGTAAATCCCATTTTCTGAAATGATTGGTTTGCTTCAACAGTCAGCTCTCAGTGTTTTTCTGCAACATGCATAATATGTAGGCAAAAAAACTCTGCATTCTGCAATGCACAGATACACACACACACACACACACACACACACACACACACACAGACACACACAGACACACAGACACAAACACGCACGCACGCATTTTCAGCAGGAGCCACTCGCACCAATAATGGAGGGTTCGGACTGTGTAATACAGGTAACATCTATCTCATGCTGGTGGGGCGTCCGTTGTCCGTTTGGGCACGAATCTCCCCCAATAGCTCGATCAATGGGTGTTGATTGGTTGCCAAGGCAAAAGCATATCCAGTACTGCATTGACGCACACATAAAAGCCCTATCAACATATCAAATTATTTCATCCAAAGGATGTACATGAAAAAATAAATAAATCTCCAGGTGCTGAAAATGTTGTTTTTTCAGTCATTATTTCTCCCACAAAAAAAATGCAAAGTGTTGTATGCACCCCAAAATTGTATTAATAAAACGCACAAAAACATGCCCTCACACATTTTTAGCAGAAAGCTTCAATAATTAAGGATTACAAATTAATTCCTTGTGAGATGCTGCGGTGTCCATCCGGCTCTTCGCCCGCCCGAGAGCTGGACTGTGTTTGCTCCGTGCACCCGGATGAGCCACCAAGCATGGCAGTACGCCTTCACTGCATACATTTTTATAACAAAACGAGCGTCATTATATTGTGGACATTGGTTTTTTAAAACCTGTATAATAAGGAAAAGGAGGGGGGTTACGATAAATACACTTCAGCCAAACGAGGGGACCCAAAAACTGGCCGAAAACTAATCCTGATTATCATCTTAACAGGTGGCTGAAGAACAAGCAAATCACTATTTTGGCGGGTGGAATGATTTTTAAGCTTACCAAAAACCATGGCTCTCAGCAGCACGTTATCCTGTATAACATGAAATGTGCTGCCGAAAACAAGGATATACAATGTGCACAGAACGATCGTATTAATGAACATTTTGTGAGAACGGAAGAGGGTCAGCCTGTGTAAACAGGCTATGGAAAGAGGATAGACGTCTATGAAGACAAATACACAGGCGGCCAGCGTAAGGCCGGCTATGTACATCAGATGGCTGTCGACCCGATGATGGCTTCTCTTGTGGAGAAAAATGCAAGAGGTCAGAAATCGGACATGCGGACGAACATCTCCCCTGTAATCAGGGATGACGGAACCTGTCATTATCAGCAGGTGGCCATTAGTCCAATCTATGTTGGGGCTTTCCATGTACCCTTTGTGTAGGACCCATCCTAGAAGTGGCCATAATCACCAGTTATATGGTGTTGGGTCTGTCTCTAGCTGTACCTACCGATTTTCTCCCCGGTGATTTTCTCCACCTCCGGCTCGGCTTCCGTAGTGCAGCGATATCCTTTCTTCTTTAGGATATGGCAGATGAGTACTCCTAGTAGGCCCATGATGAAGAAGATAGGAACCAAGTAGAAGGCCACATACTCTGGGTGGCCACCAGAAGGGGTGTCCGCGGTGTTACTCGTACTTGGCCTTGCGGCACTTGGGTCAGTAGATGGCTGAGATTCTAAAGCTTAAAAAAAGAAAAGAAACAATTAGAGCAGAATATATCCTCAACTTAAAGAGAATAATTCCCCCCACACTACAAAAGAAAAAAAAAAAAAGTCATGAGATGACGGTATTTCCCAGGCTTCCTATATGGATGTCCTTTGGTGGCCATTCTCCGTTGCTGCAGCTCTGCTCCCACTGAGGCCAGTTAATAGGATCTGAGCCGTTCATCACCAGAGCTGATAAGAGTTGATTAGAAGGGGCGTCAATGTCTGACACACAGTGATCGGATATTGATGACCTGGTCACACAGATTTTTTTTTTTTTTTTTACACACAAGAAAATACAGTTCCAATTGGTGGTGATAATCCCCGTGCCATCACATGCCAAAACACAAATGCCAATTCCCAGGCTTCTCCTACACATTAGACCCTGACTGCAGCCAGATGACAGGAACGGCTTCCATGTGATGCCCATTTTTTCACTGACCTATCGTCTGGAAAGGGAGCTTTGGATCCGCAAACTGGATCAAAATAGAACAGAACTCCATGTTTTTCTTTTATGGTCACTTGATCCACATAAACAGCAATGAACAGCACCATGGACTACAATAAGTACATGGTATAGACAAAAAACACAGATGCAAAACATATGCAAAGCAGGCATGGAAGAGGAGCGGCCCGCAATTTTGGAAGCCCCCTTTAAGAGAATCTATTACCATGTTTGGCTACCCCATCTGAGAGCAGAAAGATGCAGGGGTAAAGACCACAGTTCAAGTGATGGGTCACTTACTGGGCTGCTTACTGCAGCTCTGATAAAACAGTGGTTTTATCTGCTGACAATCTATAAGTTCTCTGTATAACACTGCCCACACCACTGATTGGCAGCTTTCTGTGCACACAGTGCATAGGCAGAAAGCAGCCAATCAGTGCTGTGAGCAAGGATAAACAGAGGTAATGAATACAGAGGACTACATGCAGCAGGTTTACTAGTCTTTTAGTGATAATCTGCTGATAAATCTACAGACCGCAGCCCAGTAAGTTTCACATCGCTGATTTCAGGGTCTCTTCCCCTATATTATGATGCCCTCAGATTAGGTGACAAAAACCTGGTAACAGATTCTCTGTAATGGCTGCCAAGCCCGATATTGGAACCCCTCATTCCAAACCCCTGGTTTACAGCCATGTGAATAGAGCGGTAACAGCAGACGCGGCCCGTGATCAGGAGCGGCGTCATTTCTGGACGCAGACTTTCTGCTAATTGCATAGGACCCTAGAACAGAGAACAGATGGAGGAGGTTAGAAACACCGATACAGTAATATACCACCTTAAGGGTGTGTGCCCCCGATCAGGAACTGCTGTGGGGAGGACGCTGTGTATTTATGTAGTGTCAAACCCGCAGCGTCCAGATGTTAGAGCATAGTGGGTGGGATTTCAAGAAATCCCATGCCCACTATGTGTCCACAGACGCCCGCAGATCACCTGCAGAAACGGACATGCGGTACGTCTCTCCAGACAGCAGCATGTCAATCAATAGAATGGATTGGACGCTGTGAATCCGCACGTTTTACTGAACACAGAGGATTTACCAGAATCAATAGAAGGCAGCACTGTGGACAGAGTGAACATGTTGTCTCACGTGGCCAGTCATAACATATCACACTGGTAACTTCCCCTTCATGTACAATAATCTCTGGAGGCAGATTCTCATGTGCTCAGTGTCCGGCCCATAGATCGTAACAGCTCATTTGCATACAAGAAAAACATGGATTACTCTGGAACAAGACATCGGATCTCAGATACCAAAGGTGTCATTTTGTTCAGCTTCCTATGACCTACATGCCCATATAGACGGCTTGGGAGGGTTGATCTTACTGACAGATGCCCTTTAAATCCCACTGATTGGCACATATCACAGGTCAATATTCACAATGTCTCCCTGTATATTAACCTGTCATGGATTTTCTTTTTTTGCATTTCTTGATTACCTTAATAAAAAAGGGCTTTTTTTTATGACTTTGGAGCATCTCACTTTAACCTGGATATTTGCCCCAGGACATTGCTGAATGCGTTCATATGTGAGCAAGAGACTTTCTTAAAAGGAACTGTTCATCTCCAAAAAATTATAAATACAATAATATATATATATATATATATATATATATATATATATATATATATATATATATATATTTCCATCACAAGAAAAGAATATAGACGGCACTAGAGGAGTACACACTCTTGTGGACTTGGATTCGTCATTAAACCGATATGCAGCTGTCACGAACACTTGGGTATTTGGTGCTCTGCACTGATAGCATTCAGCTGTATATTCGTTACAAATAAAAAGAATGCGGCACTCACCCTTTTTGCTGTGTGATCATGTTCTTTATTGGATTAAAACTGTGGCATATTCATGCAACCATGGACATCAGGTATACAGGTATTGACCTGGACCCGTTGAAGCGCACGCTGCGCGAAACGGCCGTCGTCCTCTCTCCAATACCGCACCCTCCTGTATACCTGATGTATATGGTTGCATGAATATGCCACAGTTTTAATCCAATAAAGAACATGATCACACAGCAAAAAGGGTGAGTGCCGCATTCTTTTTATTTGTAACGAGATTATATATATATATATATATATATATATATATATATATATATATATATATACACATACACACATATATACATACATGTACGTACGTACGTACGTACGTAATACATACATACATACATACAGTGGGGCAAAAAAGTATTTAGTCAGTCAGCAATAGTGCAAGTTCCACCACTTAAAAAGATGAGAGGCGTCTGTAATTTACATCATAGGTAGACCTCAACTATGGGAGACAAACAGACAAAAAAAATCCAGAAAATCACATTGTCTGTTTTTTTATCATTTTATTTGCATATTATGGTGGAAAATAAGTATTTGGTCAGAAACAAAATTTCATCTCAATACTTTGTAATATATCCTTTGTTGGCAATGACAGAGGTCAAACGTTTTCTGTAAGTCATCACAAGGTTGCCACACACTGTTGTTGGTATGTTGGCCCATTCCTCCATGCAGATCTCCTCTAGAGCAGTGATGTTTTTGGCTTTTCGCTTGGCAACACGGACTTTCAACTCCTTCCAAAGGTTTTCTATAGGGTTGAGATCTGGAGACTGGCTAGGCCACTCCAGGATCTTGAAATGCTTCTTACGAAGCCACTCCTTCGTTGCCCTGGCGGTGTGCTTTGGATCATTGTCATGTTGAAAGACCCAGCCACGTTTCATCTTCAATGCCCTTGCTGATGGAAGGAGGCTTGCACTCAAAATCTCACGATACATGGCCCATTTCATTCTTTCATGTACCCGGATCAGTCGTCCTGGCCCCTTTGCAGAGAAACAGCCCCAAAGCATGATGTTTCCACCACCATGCTTTACAGTAGGTATGGTGTTTGATGGATGCAACTCAGTATTCTTTTTCCTCCAAACACGACAAGTTGTGTTTCTACCAAACAGTTCCAGTTTGGTTTCATCAGACCATAGGACGTTCTCCCAAAACTCCTCTGGATCATCCAAATGCTCTCTAGCAAACTTCAGACGGGCCCGGACATGTACTGGCTTAAGCAGTGGGACACGTCTGGCACTGCAGGATCTGAGTCCATGGTGGCGTAGTGTGTTACTTATGGTAGGCCTTGTTACATTGGTCCCAGCTCTCTGCAGTTCATTCACTAGGTCCCCCCGCGTGGTTCTGGGATTTTTGCTCACCGTTCTTGTGATCATTCTGACCCCACGGGGTGGGATTTTGCGTGGAGCCCCAGATCGAGGGAGATTATCAGTGGTCTTGAATGTCTTCCATTTTCTAATTATTGCTCCCACTGTTGATTTCTTCACTCCAAGCTGGTTGGCTATTGCAGATTCAGTCTTCCCAGCCTGGTGCAGGGCTACAATTTTGTTTCTGGTGTCCTTTGACAGCTCTTTGGTCTTCACCATAGTGGAGTTTGGAGTCAGACTGTTTGAGGGTGTGCACAGGTGTCTTTTTTTACTGATAACAAGTTTAAACAGGTGCCATTACTACAGGTAATGAGTGGAGGAAAGAGGAGACTCTTAAAGAAGAAGTTACAGGTCTGTGAGAGCCAGAAATCTTGATTGTTTGTTTCTGACCAAATACTTATTTTCCACCATAATATGCAAATAAAATGATAAAAAAACAGACAATGTGATTTTCTGGATTTTTTTGTCTCAGTTTGTCTCCCATAGTTGAGGTCTACCTATGATGTAAATTACAGACGCCTCTCATCTTTTTAAGTGGTGGAACTTGCACTATTGCTGACTGACTAAATACTTTTTTGCCCCACTGTACATACATACATACATACATACACAGTGCCTACAAGTAGTATTAAACCCTGCAGATTTAGCAGGTTTAATAAGATGCAAATAAGTTAGAGCCTTCAAACTTCAAACAAGAGCAGGATTTATTAACAGATGCATAAATCTTACAAACCAAAAAGTTTTGTTGCTCAGTTAAATTTTTATAAATTTTAAACATAAAAGTGTGTGTCAATTATTATTCAACCCCTAGGTTTAATATTTTGTGGAATAACCTTTGTTTGCAATTACAGCTAATAATCGTCTTTTATAAGACCTGATCCGGCCGGCACAGGTCTCTGGAGTTATCTTGGCCCACTCCTCCATGCAGATCTTCTCCAAGTTATCTAGGTTCTTTGGATGTCTCATGTGGACTTTAATCTTGAGCTCCTTCCACAAGTTTTCAATTGGGTTAAGGTCAGGAGACTGACTAGGCCACTGCAACACCATGATTTTTTGCCTCTTGAACCAGGCCTTGGATTTCTTGGCTGTGTGCTTTGGGCTTTGGGTCGTTGTCTTGTTGGAAGATGAAATGACGACCCATCTTAAGATCCTTGATGGAGGAGCGGAGGTTCTTGGCCAAAGTCTCCAGGTAGGCCGTGCTATCCATCTTCCCATGGATGCGGACCAGATGGCCAGGCCCCTTGGCTGAGAAACAGCCCCACAGTATGATGCTGCCACCACCATGCTTGACTGTAGGGATGGTATTCTTGGGGTCGTATGCAGTGCCATCCAGTCTCCAAACGTCACGTGTGTGGTTGGCACCAAAGATCTCGATCTTGATCTCATCAGACCAGAGAACCTTGAACCAGTCAGTCTCAGAGTCCTCCAAGTGATCATGAGCAAACTGTAGACGAGCCTTGACATGACGCTTTGAAAGTAAAGGTACCTTACGGGCTCGTCTGGAACGGAGACCATTGCGGTGGAGTGCGTTACTTATGGTATTGACTGAAACCAATGTCCCCACTGCCATGAGATCTTCCCGGAGCTCCTTCCTTGTTGTCCTTGGGTTAGCCTTGACTCTTCGGACAAGCCTGGCCTCGGCACGGGAGGAAACTTTCAAAGGCTGTCCAGGCCGTGGAAGGCTAACAGTAGTTCCATAAGCCTTCCACTTCCGGATGATGCTCCCAACAGTGGAGACAGGTATGCCCAACTCCTTGGAAAGGGTTTTGTACCCCTTGCCAGCCTTGTGACCCTCCACGATCTTGTCTCTGATGGCCTTGGAATGCTCCTTTGTCTTTCCCATGTTGACCATGTATGAGTGCTGTTCACAAGTTTGGGGAGGGTCTTAAATAGTCAGAAAAGGCTGGAAAAAGAGATAATTAATCCAAACATGTGAAGCTCATTGTTCTTTGTGCCTGAACTACTTCTTAATACTTTAGGGGAACCAAACAGAATTCTGGTGGGTTGAGGGGTTGAATAATAAATGACCCTCTGAAAAGACTTTTCACAATTTAAAAAAAAAATAAACAAAGAAATAACATTCTTTTTTGCTGCAGTGCATTTCACACTTCCAGGCTGATCTACAGTCCAAATGTCACAATACCAAGTTAATTCCAAATGTGTAAACCTGCTAATTCTGCAGGGGGTTGAATACTACTTGTAGGGGTATATATATATATATATATATATATATATATATATATATATATATATATATATATATATATATATATATATATATATATATATATATATATATATATATATATATATATATTTGTTCTACGCTTGTTTCTAAGAGCTATTTTTATTTTTCCACTGAAATAGCCATAAGAGGGGGATTATTTTTTTTTGTTTAGTTTTAAGGCCTCATTCAGATGTGTGTGATTTTTCTTGTACATAAAAACACGGACAGCGTCATCACCCTTTTGGGATGAGATCTTTATCAGTGTTTGGTCGGCGTGTCAGTTTTTACCATTGGTATTGTATCAGTGATTTTAATGTATTGATAAATACAAAGCTTCTCTCCTACACCTATAATAATAGTAGTAATAATAATTTTCCTTGCAACCTTATAATGTTAATGGTGGCAGCAAATTGTCTCTGCGATTTTCACACACCCATAGATTTGGATGGGTAACTTAGACCCATGACACAGATCATAATCACACATGACTGATTGCTTTTCTCCACAAAAACACAAAGCCATGTGAACAGCTCGACAGATCAGAGCAGGCGCCTTCTGTGAAAAACAGGTAGAACACGTCCAGGAAAAATGGATGACTACATGGGGCCTAAGTGATGGGAAAAAAATATATTTTAAAGAAAGACTTTCTAAAACTTTGTTTTTTTGAGGGGCCAGCTGACATTTTTATCGTTACCATTTCGGGGTGAACATATTTTAATCTCTTCATGACAAGGGCCAATCGCCGCTTTTGCGTTTTCATTTTCCTTCTTCCCAGACCCATCATATTTTTATTTTCTGTCCAGACGGATGTTTGAGGGCTTGTTTTTAGCAAGACGAGTTGTACTTTTGAATGACACCACTTAACTTTTATCACATAATGTACTGAAAAACATTAACCCCTTCACCCCCAAGGGTGGTTTGCACGTTAATGACCGGGCCAATTTTTACAATTCTAACCACTGTCCCTTTATGAGGCTATAACTCTGGAACGCTTTGATGGATCTTGGCGATTCTGACATTGTTTTCTCGTGACATATTGTACTTCATGTTAGTGGTAAAATTTATTCGATATAACTTGCGTTTATTTGTGAAAAAAATGGAAATTTGGCGAAAATTTTGAAAATTTTGCAATTTTCCAACTTTGAATTTTTATGCCCTTAAATCACAGACATATGTCACGCAAAATACTTAATAAGTAACATTTCCCACATGTCTACTTTACATCAGTACAATTTTGGAACCAAATTTTTTTTTTTGTGACGGAGTTATAAGGGTTAAAATTTGACCAGCAATTTCTCATTTTTACAACACCATTTTTTTTTAGGGACCACATCTCATTTGAAGTAATTTTGAGGGGTCTATATGATAGAAAATACCCAAGTGTGACACCATTCTAAAAACTGCACCCCTCAAGGTGCTCAAAACCACATTCAAGAAGTTTATTAACCCTTCAGGTGTTTCACAGGAATTTTTGGAATGTTTAAATAAAAATGAACATTTAACTTTTTTTCACACACAATTTATTTCAGCTCCAATTTGTTTTATTTTACCAAGGGTAACAGGAGAAAATGGACCCCCAAAGTTGTTGTACAATTTGTCCTGAGTACGCTGATACCCCATATGTGAGGGTAAACCACTGTTTGGGCGTATGGCAGAGCTCGGAAGGAAAGGAGCGCCATTTGACTTTTCAATGCAAAATTGACTGGAATTGAGATGGGACGCCATGTTGCGTTTGGAGAGCCCCTGATGTGCCTAAACACTGAAACCCCCTACAAGTGACACCATTTTGGAAAGTAGACCCCCTAAGGAACTTATCTTGATGTGTGGTGAGCACTTTGACCCACCAAGTGCTTCACAGAAGTTTATAATGCAGAGCCGTAAAAATAAAAAATCATATTTTTTCACAAAAATGATCTTTTTGCCCCCAATTTTTTATTTTCCCAAGGGTAAAAGAAGAAATTGGACCCCCAAAAATGTTGTGCAATTTGTCCTAAGTACGATGATACCCCATATGTGGGTGTAAACCATTGTTCGGGCGCATGGCAGAGCTTGGAAGGGAAGGAGCGCCATTTGACTTTTCAATGCAAAATTGACTGGAATTGAGATGGGACGCCATGTTGCGTTTGGAGAGCCCCTGATGTGCCTAAACATTGAAACTCCCTACAAGTGACACCATTTTGGAAAGTAGACCCCCTAAGGAACTTATCTAGATGTGTGGTGAGCACTTTGACCCACCAAGTGCTTCACAGAAGTTTATAATGCAGAGCCGTAAAAATAAAAAATCATATTTTTTCACAAAAATGATCTTTTTGCCCCCAATTTTTTATTTTCCCAAGGGTAAGAGAAGAAATTGGACCCCAAAAAATGTTGTGCAATTTGTCCTGAGTACGCTGATACCCCATATGTGGGTGTAAACCATTGTTTGGGCGCATGGCAGAGCTTGGAAGGGAAGGAGCGCCATTTGACTTTTCAATGCAAAATTGACTGGAATTGAGATGGGACGCCATGTTGCGTTTGGAGAGCCCCTGATGTGCCTAAACATTGAAACTCCCTACAAGTGACACCATTTTGGAAAGTAGACCCCCTAAGGAACTTATCTAGATGTGTTTTGAGAGCTTTGAACCCCCAAGTGTTTCACTACAGATTATAACGCAGAGCCGTGAAAATAATTTTTATTTTTTTTCTCAAAAATGATTTTTTAGCACCCAGCTTTGTATTTTTACAAGGGTAACAGAATAAATTGGACCCCAAAATTTGTTTTCCAATTTGTCCTGAGTACGCTGATACCCC
The DNA here is from genome assembly GCF_051348905.1 of Ranitomeya variabilis. Classification (NCBI taxonomy): domain Eukaryota; kingdom Metazoa; phylum Chordata; class Amphibia; order Anura; family Dendrobatidae; genus Ranitomeya; species Ranitomeya variabilis. The sequence goes on along the minus strand of NC_135232.1, from coordinate 1,067,830,579 downwards.
ATATGTGGGGGGGAACCACTGTTTGGGTGCATGACAGAGCTCGGAAGGGAAGGAGCGCCATTTGGAATGCAGACTTAGATGCATTGGTCTGCAGGCGTCACGTTGCATTTGCAGAGCCCCTGATGTACCCAAACAGTACAAACCCCCCACAAGTGACCCCATATTGGAAACTAGACCTCCCAAGGAACTTATCTAGATGTGTTGTGAGAACTTTGAACCCCCAAGTGTTTCACTACAGTTTATAACGCAGAGCCGTGAAAATAAAACATCTTTTTTTTCCCACAAAAATGATTTTTAGCCCCCCAAATTTTTATTTTCCTAAGGATAACAAGAGAACTTGGACCCCAGAAGTTGTTGTTCAATTTGTCCCGAGTACGCTGATAACACATATGTTGGGGTAAACCCCTTTTTGGGCGCACGGGAGAGCTCGGAAGGGAAGGAGCACTGTTTTACTTTTTCAACGCAGAATTGGCTGGAATTGAGATTGGACGCCATGTCGCGCTTGGAGAGCCCCTGATGTGCCTGGACAGTGGAAACTCCCCAATTCTACCTGAAACCCTAACCCAAACACACCCCTAACCCTAATCCCAACGGTAACCCTAACCACACCCCTAGCCCTGACACACCCATAATTCTAATCCCAACCCTAATCCAAACGTAAATGTAATCCAAACCCTAACCCTAACTTTAGCCCCAACCCTAACTTTAGCCCCAACCCTAACTTTACCTCCAACCCTAGCCCTACCCCTAACCCTACCCTAACCCTAACCGTGACTGAAATACGTGGCACTGAAATACGTGGCACTGAAATACGTGGCACTGAAATACGTGGCACTGAAATACGTGATACGTGGCACTGAAATACGTGGCACTGAAATACGTGGCACTGAAATCCGTGGCACTGAAATACGTGGCACTGAAATACGTGGCACTGAAATACGTGGTACTAAAATACGTGGTACTAAAATATGTGGCACTGAAATACGTGATACGTGGCACTGAAATACGTGATACGTGGCACTGAAATACGTGATACGTGGCACTGAAATACGTGATACGTGGCACTGAAATACGTGGCACTGAAACACGTGGCACTGAAATATGTGGCACTGAAATACGTGCAACTGAAATACGTGGTACTAAAATATGTGGCACTGAAATACGTGATACGTGGCACTGAAATACGTGGCACTGAAATACGTGGCACTGAAATACGTGGCACTGAAATACGTGGCACTGAAATACGTGGCACTGAAATACGTGGCACTATGACTGTCAGAAAATGTTCATTAAACGGTTAGGGGTGAGGTTAGGGGTAGAGTTAGGGTTAGGGTTTGGATCCCTTTATCACCTTGATGGTGGTGGGTGGCTTTTCAGTGTGTTTTCTGTTTTTTTTCGAAAAAATGCATGCGTTTTTAACGCAAACAAACGCATGTGCTTAAAAACGCAAGAAAATACTGCAGGTTGTATTTCTGAAAATGAACGCATGCAGAAAAAAACCGCATGCGTTTGAAAACGCGACCAAACGCATACAAAAAAACCGCATGCGTTTTCAATGTTAAATATAGGGAAAAAACGCATGCGTTTTTTTGTGCAAAAAACGCTGCAGACAAAAACGCAAGTGTGAAACCAGCGACGCTTTTTATAGCAAAAAAGTTTTTGCGTCTCCACATTTTGAGACCTATAATTTTTCCACATTTTGCTCCACAGAGTCATGTGAGGTCTTGTTTTTTGCGGGACGAGTTGACGTTTTTATTGGTAACATTTTCGGACACGTGACCATTTTTGATCGCTTTTTATTCCGATTTTTGTGAGGCAGAATGACCAAAAACCAGCTATTCATGAATTTCTTTTGGGGGAGGCGTTTATACCGTTCCGCGTTTGGTAAAATTGATAAAGCAGTTTTATTCTTCGGGTCAGTACGATTACAGCGATATCTCATTTATATCATTTTTTTATGTTTTGGCGCTTTTATACGATAAAAACTAAAATATAGAAAAAATAATTATTTTGGTATCGCTTTATTCTCAGGACTATAACTTTTTTATTTTTTTGCTGATGATGCTGTATGGCGGCTTGTTTTTTGCGGGACAAGATGACGTTTTCAGCGGTACCATGGATATTTATATCAGTCTTTTTGATCGCGTGTTATTCCACTTTTTGTTCGGCGGTATGGTAATAAAGCGTTGTTTTTTGCCTCGTTTTTTTTCTTTTTTTCTTACGGTGTTTACTGAAGGGGTTAACTAGTGGGGCAGTTTTATAGGTTGGGTCGTTACGGACGCGGCGATACTAAACATGTGTACTTTTATTGTTTTGTTTTTTTATTTAGATAAAGAAATGTATTTATGGGAATAATATATATATTTTTTTTATTATTTATTTAGGATTTTTTTTTATTTTTTTTTTTTACACATGTGGAAAAATTTTTTTTTTACTTTTTTACTTTGTCCCAGGGGGGGACATCACAGATCATTGATCTGGCAGTGTGCACAGCACTCTGCCAGATCGACGATCTGCTGTGCAGGGCTGCAGGCTTACCAAGCGTCTGCTCTGAGCAGACACTCGGTAAGCCACCTCCTTCCCTGCAGGACCCGGATGCCGCGGCCATCTTGGATCCGGGACCTGCAGCCAGGAAGGAGGTAGGAGACCCTCGCAGCAACGCGATCACATCGCGTTGCTCCGGGGGTCTCAGGGAAGCCCGCAGGGAGCCCCCTCCCTGCGCGATGCTTCCCTATACCGCCGGTACACTGCGATCATGTTTGATCGCGGTGTGCCGGGGGTTAATGTGCCGGGGGCGGTCCGAGACCGCTCCTGGCACATAGTGCCGGATGTCAGCTGCGATATGCAGCTGACACCCGGCCGCGATCGGCCGCGCTCCCCCCGTGAGCGCCGCTGATCGGTGATGACGTACTATCCCGTCGGCGGTCATACGGGCCCACCCCACCTCGACGGGATAGTACGTCTGATGTCAGCAAGGGGTTAAAAAATAAATTCCAAGTGTAATGAAATTGCTAAAAAAAACAAAAAACAAAACACAATTCTGACTTTTTGGGGCGTACAAAACAAATCTACAAATCTGTTACTGTTTTTTATGACTTTAATAATAGGCAGCTATTCGGTAAGCGCTATAGCTGGGCGGATAAGCACTTATCAGGAGCTATTCAATCAGCCCTAGTTTCGATCCCTTGTTACAGCATTTTTGTGGCATTAAAGAAACCAAAATAAACCCCTTAATTCTGGTGTTCTTTAATTTTTTCCATTTACTGTTTCAGGTTGATTTTATATTTTGATAGATCAGACTTTTCTGAACGCGGTGATACCACATGTATCTTTTTTAGGCTTCTGAGTAGCTCCATAATGACAAGCGCAGGGGTCTTCAACAGACCCCCTGGTCTCATAGCAGCCCATCGGCCACCCAGGATTATGTCACGGGCGCGCTGATGACCCCCATGCTGATCACTTAAATGAGTGAGCTGCTGAATGTACGTGCCTGTATCCATTATGAATAATATAAAAGCGCTCACTCCCTTTAATGGAAGCCCTCTGTTCAAAGACCACTGGTAAATACTACAATACGCAGACATTTAATGCACATACAGCACAGAGAGAAATATAGGGACACGCATCTTAATCATAAAGTTCTTCCCCGTTGCCCCTGGTTTAGTATCCGGCCCCCTCATGACGTCTGCCTTTACTGACATGTGACATAATGGCTGGTGGTAATGATCTCACCGATACCAGCGTGGTCCTCAAACAGGACGTCACCCGTGTAACAAGTCCCTACGTGACATTTCTTCCCCTACTCAATATTCCACCATCACCGGTGAGTGATATTATTGATAAATGGAGGAAACTGCAACTCCACGTAAAGTCACAGAGCGGGGTCCCCGAGTGCTGAGGAGCAGAAGGTACAAAGTCACTAACTGCTGACTCCATAACTGCAGAGGTCAGACATCCTCTGGTATTAACATCAGCACAAACACTGTGCCCCCCGCCGGGAGCTTCATGGCCGACCAGCTGCATGCAGCCGTACATCACCAAGCACAATGCCGAGTGTCAGACGCAGTGGTGTAAAATCGCCACCAATGGGCACTGGAGAGATAGAAACGTGTTCTTTACAGTGACGGATCATACTTTTGTATCTGGCATCTTGATGGACAAGTACCTACCTCGCTGCATTGTGCCAACAGTAAAGTTTGGTGGAGGAGGGGTACTGCTATGGGGATGTTTTTCAGAATTTGGCCTTTTAGTCCCGTAGTTCCAGTGAAAATTTTGGACATTTGTGTGCAGTTTTGGGAGGCCGTTTGCTACTCCCCATGACTGTGCCTCCGTGCACAATGTAAGATCCATAAAGTCATGGTTGAGCAAGTTTGGCATGGAAGAACCTGACTGGCTGCACCGAGACCAACCTCAGCCCCATCCAACACCTTTGGGATGAAGAAGAGCAGAGATTGTGAGCCGGTCCTCTCCTCAAACATCAGGGAATGACCTCACAAATGCTCTTCTGGATGAATGGACACAAACACCGCCAAAAGATTATAGGAAAACTCCCCAGAATAAGAGTGAGATGTTATAGCAGCAAAGGACCCCATAGTAATGGCCGTGGCTTTAGAATGCTCCTTGTGGGTGTGATGTGGAGGTGTCCAGTACGTTCACCCATATAGTTTATAATGACGTGTATGTTTACGTAAAGCGAATCTGTCACCATGTCGGCTACCTCATCTTAGAGCAGCCTAAAGAATGGAAAGAGACCCTGATTCCAGCGATGGATCACTTCGTTTACTGGATGTAGCCTTTTTTTAAATGAGGCAACATAGCAGAGCTCAGAAAGCTGTCCCTGCCCACACCAGAGCTCTTATGTACAATGTATATTGACAGCGAGCTGCTTATCACAGGAAGGGGGTGTGGTCAGAGCAGGGCTCATGTGAGCTGTAGCCCAGGAAGTGATAATCTCCTGCTGATAAAACATTTGTTGTATTGAAACACCACACAGCCTAATAAGTAACATCCCTGAAAGGTGTCCCTCATCACTACCTTAAATTACACAGAAAAAACCTGCTGACAGATTTCCTTTAACTGCATGTATACATTTCTGCCGAAAACATAGGCACAAAGGGGCATGTGTTGTCCATAGGGCTCCGTTTCCCAGCTCACATTGGTAGCTTTCCCCATAGAGGCAATGTATCTGTAACACTCACATCCTGTGTATACTCAGTGTAAGAGCAGGAGCCTCTGTATACAGCACAAAGTGTAATGGAAGCCGAGCCCTCGTGAATAGCAGAGCGTGAGTCACTGGTCATGTGTGGACTAGTGATGACGCTCCGCTTTCTAGAAACAATGTGTAGTGTCACGGGGTTATGAAGGTGACGTCGCTCGGCTGTTTACTTCCCTCAGTCAGGAGCAGATTTCCGCCTCTTAGAAACCCCGTCCATAATCTCACCACAACTCCTAAACTTCACGCTATATACAATGTGTGCCAACCAATACCAAGAAGTAGAATAGCAGATATATCTCGGTGTATCTGGTGCAAGCACCACTGGCTGCATTATACCCTCCGAGATGCCTTCTCTGCACTCATTTATCAACGGGATACAAGACGTTTGAGGAGTTTGGCGAATCTTCATATAGAACACGACTGACAGATGCTTCTGTAATTTGTAGCTTCTCCAAGGGCGAGAATTTGCAATAAGTGCAGCATATCCGCACCACCCGCATCTCCTCAGCAGGCGGCTCCTTCAGGCCAAGGAGAACCTACAGAGACTTTTCGCATGGGAGACACAGAAGAAGAATAGACCAATTTTTTCTTAGTACAAGTCCTCGTTCTATCTAAAGAGGCAATTCGCATATCCTGACTCCTGTTGACATTTTTGCATCTGTACTATTTTGGGTGATTTTTCTTGCAAATGTCCCTTTAGATTTTCAGCCTGAACTTACTGCGCAGTGCAGGAGATTGAGAATTATAGCCAAGACATGGAGAGACGAGCTGTGGCCGGCAAAGGATAAGTCCGAGTGTGAGAGGAAGTCGCAGGACGCTTGTAGTAATGTCACTATTTCTGGGGAACATGCATGGCACTAGGCAGGCAGTATATCACAGGGCATGCCACACTGTATACATAAGTACCTGAGCAATGTACGGACAGTACATGAAAGTACAAAGCACCAACAATTAAAGACGCCCTCCTCCTCCCTTAATATACTGCGTATATTATATGGCACTGTGTACTTATAGTTACTCATTTTGCTTTCTAACAAATTAATCCTTCTGTTTTCCATTAGGTCTATGACATCATGTGATTAAAAATGACTAAGTGAATCCTTCTAAGCTTTATCTCTCTCTCATCTATGTGTCTAAACTGATCACATATGGCATCTCCATCACCAGTGTGACTCCACCCAGTACAGGACGGCACTGAGCATGTGTGGCATCTCCATCATCACTGTGACTGCACCCAGTACAGGACGGCACTGAGCATGTGTGGCATCTCCATCACCAGTGTGACTCCACCCAGTACAGGACAGCACTGAGCATGTGTGGCATCTCCATCATCACTGTGACTCCACCCAGTACAGGACGGCACTGAGCATGTGTGGCATCTCCATCATCACTGTGACTCCACCCAGTACAGGACGGCACTGAGCATGTGTGGCATCTCCATCATCACTGTGACTCCACCCAGTACAGGACAGCACTGAGCATGTGTGGCATCTCCATCACCAGTGTGACTCCACCCAGTACAGGACAGCACTGAGCATGTGTGGCATCTCCATCATCACTGTGACTCCACCCAGTACAGGACGGCACTGAGCATGTGTGGCATCTCCATCATCACTGTGACTCCACCCAGTACAGGACGGCACTGAGCATGTGTGGCATCTCCATCATCACTGTGACTCCACCCAGTACAGGACAGCACTGAGCATGTGTGGCATCTCCATCACCAGTGTGACTTCACCCAGTACAGGACAGCACTGAGCATGTGTGGCATCTCCATCATCACTGTGACTCCACCCAGTACAGGACGGCACTGAGCATGTGTGGCATCTCCATCATCACTGTGACTCCACCCAGTACAGGACGGCACTGAGCATGTGTGGCATCTCCATCATCACTGTGACTCCACCCAGTACAGGACGGCACTGAGCATGTGTGGCATCTCCATCATCACTGTGACTCCACCCAGTACAGGACGGCACTGAGCATGTGTGGCATCTCCATCATCACTGTGACTCCACCCAGTACAGGACGGCACTGAGCATGTGTGGCATCTCCATCATCACTGTGACTCCACCCAGTACAGGACGGCACTGAGCATGTGTGGCATCTCCATCATCACTGTGACTCCACCCAGTACAGGACAGCACTGAGCATGTGTGGCATCTCCATCACCACTGTGACTCCACCCAGTACAGGACAGCACTGAGCATGTGTGGTGTTGTGAATTTGGATTCTGGGCTCCCCCGGTGGCTACTGGTGGAATTGAACTGGTGTCTTCATCTTCTCTGTTCACCTGTTCCCATCAAGATGTGGGAGTCGCTATATAACCTTGCTGCTCTGTTAGTTTCTTGCCGGTCAACAATGTTATCAGAAGCCTCTCTGTGCTTGTTCCTGCTCCTAGACAACTACTAGATAAGTTGGACTTTTGTCCATGTTTGTTTTTGCATTTTTGTTCCAGTTCACAGCTGTAGTTTCGTTACTGTGTCTGGAAAGCTCTTGTGAACAGGAATTGCCACTCTGGTGTTATGAGTTAATGCCAGAGTTTTAAAGTAATTTCTGGATGGTGTTTTTGATAGGGTTTTTAGCTGACCATGAAAGTGTCCTTTCTGTCTTCTGCTATGTAGTAAGTGGACCTCAAATTTGCTAAACCTATTTTCATACTACGTTTGTTATTTCATCTTGATTCACCGCCAATACATGTGGGGGGCCTCTGTCTCCTTTCGGGGTATTTCTCTAGAGGTGAGCTAGGACTAATATTTTCCTCTGCTAGTTTTATTTAGTCCTCCGGCTGGTGCTGGGCATCTAGAATCAACGTAGGCATGCTACCCGGCCACTGCTAGTTGTGCGTTAGGTTTAGTTCATGGTCAGCTCAGTTTCCATCTTCCAAGAGCTAGTTCCTATATATGCTGATGCTATGATCTCTTGCCATTGAGATCATGACAGTTTGACCGGCCCACTAAAGGGTTAAAATCCTTGGCTGAGAAAGGAGAGAAATAAGTAGTCTGCTGAAATTTTTTTTTTTTTTTTTTTTCTCTCCTTTGAATGGCTCTGTGTTCACCTGTTTGCAATGGATCTTCAGAGTGTAACTGCAGGTTTGAATAATCTCGCCACGAAGGTACAAAATTTGCAAGATTTTGTTTGTCATGCACCTGTATCTGAGCCGAGAATTCCTTTGCCGGAATTTTTCTCGGGGAATAGATCTGGGTTTCAGAATTTTCGAAATAATTGCAAATTATTTTTGTCCCTGAAATCTCGCTCTGCCGGAGATCCTGCACAGCAGGTCAGGATTGTGATTTCCTTGCTCCGGGGCGACCCTCAAGACTGGGCTTTTTCACTGACACCAGGGGATCCTGCGTTGCTCAATGTGGATGCGTTTTTTCTGGCCTTGGGGTTGCTTTATGACGAACCTCATTTGGAGCTTCAGGCAGAAAAAACTTTGATGTCCCTATCTCAGGGGCAAGATGAAGCGGAAATTTACTGCCAAAGATTCCGTAAATGGTCTGTGCTTACTCAGTGGAATGAGTGCGCCCTGGCGGCGACTTTCAGAGAGGGTCTCTCTGATGCCATTAAGGATGTTATGGTGGGGTTCCCTGTGCCTGCGGGTCTGAATGAGTCCATGACAATGGCTATTCAGATCGATAGGCGTTTGCGGGAGCGCAAACCAGTGCACCATCTGGCGGTGTCCACTGAGAAATCGCCAGAGAGTATGCAGTGTGATAGAATTCTGTCCCGAAGCGAGCGGCAGAATTTTAGACGGAAAAATGGGTTGTGTTTCTATTGTGGTGATTCTACTCATGTTATATCAGCATGCTCTAAGCGCACTAAAAAGCTTGGTAAATCTGTTTCCATTTGCACCTTACCGTCTAAGTTTATTCTATCTGTGACCCTGATTTGCTCTTTGTCATCTATTACCACGGACGCCTATGTCGACTCTGGCGCCGCTTTGAGTCTTATGGATTGGTCCTTTGCCAAACGCTGTGGGTATGATTTAGAGCCTTTGGAGACTCCTATTCCTCTGAAGGGGATTGACTCCACCCCATTGGCTAATAATAAACCACAATACTGGACACAAGTAACTATGCGTATTAATCCGGATCACCAGGAGGTTATTCGCTTTCTGGTGCTGTATAATCTACATGATGATTTGGTGCTAGGATTGCCTTGGCTGCAATCTCACAACCCAGTCCTCGACTGGAGAGCTATGTCTGTGTTGAGCTGGGGATGTAAGGGGGCTCATGGGGACGTACCTGTGGTTTCCATTTCATCATCTATTCCCTCTGAAATTCCTGAGTTCCTGTCTGACTATCGTGACGTCTTTGAAGAATCCAAGCTTGGTTCGTTACCTCCGCACCGAGAGTGCGATTGTGCCATAGATTTAATCCCGGGTAGTAAATACCCAAAGGGTCGTTTATTTAATCTGTCTGTGCCTGAACATGCTGCTATGCGTGAATATATAAAGGAGTCCTTGGAAAAGGGACATATTCGTCCATCGTCATCTCCCTTAGGAGCCGGTTTTTTCTTTGTGTCAAAAAAAGACGGCTCTTTGAGACCATGTATTGATTATCGGCTTTTGAATAAAATCACTGTTAAATATCAATACCCATTGCCGTTACTGACTGATTTGTTTGCTCGCATAAAGGGGGCCAAGTGGTTCTCTAAGATTGACCTTCGTGGGGCGTATAATTTGGTGCGAATCAGGCAGGGGGATGAGTGGAAAACCGCATTTAATACGCCCGAGGGCCACTTTGAGTATTTAGTGATGCCTTTTGGTCTTTCAAATGCTCCGTCAGTTTTCCAGTCCTTAATGCATGATATTTTTCGCGATTATTTGGATAAATTTATGATTGTGTATCTGGATGATATTCTGATTTTTTCGGATGACTGGGACTCTCATGTCCAGCAAGTCAGGAGGGTTTTTCAGGTTTTGCGGTCTAATTCTTTGTGTGTGAAGGGTTCTAAGTGTGTTTTTGGGGTACAGAGGATTTCCTTTTTGGGATATATTTTTTCCCCCTTTTCCATTGAAATGGATCCTGTCAAGGTTCAAGCTATTTGTGATTGGACGCAGCCCTCTTCTCTTAAGAGTCTTCAGAAATTTTTGGGCTTTGCTAACTTTTATCGTCGATTTATTGCTGGTTTTTCGGATATTGCTAAGCCTTTGACCGATTTGACTAAGAAGGGTGCTGATGTTGCTGATTGGTCCCCTGATGCTGTGGAGGCCTTTCGGGAGCTTAAGCGCCGTTTTTCCTCTGCCCCTGTGTTGCGTCAGCCTGATGTTGCTCTACCTTTTCGGGTTGAGGTCGACGCTTCTGAGATCGGAGCTGGGGCAGTGTTGTCGCAGAAAAGTTCTGACTGCTCCGTGATGAGGCCTTGTGCCTTCTTTTCCCGTAAATTTTCGCCCGCTGAGCGGAATTATGATGTTGGGAATCGGGAGCTTTTGGCCATGAAGTGGGCTTTTGAGGAGTGGCGCCATTGGCTTGAGGGGGCCAGACATCAGGTGGTGGTATTGACTGACCACAAAAATTTGGTTTATCTTGAGACCGCCAGGCGCCTGAATCCTAGACAGGCGCGCTGGTCATTATTTTTCTCTCGGTTTAATTTTGTGGTGTCATACCTACCGGGTTCTAAGAATGTTAAGGCGGATGCCCTTTCTAGGAGTTTTGAGCCTGACTCGCCTGGTAACTCTGAGCCCACAGGTATCCTTAAGGATGGAGTGGTATTGTCAGCCGTTTCTCCAGACCTGCGGCGGGCCTTGCAGGAGTTTCAGGCGGATAGACCTGATCATTGCCCACCTGATAAACTGTTTGTTCCTGATGATTGGACCAGTAGAGTCATCTCTGAGGTTCATTCTTCTGCGTTGGCAGGTCATCCTGGCATTTTTGGTACCAGGGATTTGGTGGCAAGGTCCTTCTGGTGGCCTTCCCTGTCACGAGATGTGCGAGGCTTTGTGCAGTCTTGTGACGTTTGTGCTCGGGCCAAGCCTTGTTGTTCTCGGGCTAGTGGATTGTTGTTGCCCTTGCCTATTCCTAAGAGGCCTTGGACGCACATCTCGATGGATTTTATTTCAGATCTGCCTGTTTCTCAGAAGATGTCTGTCATCTGGGTGGTGTGTGACCGTTTCTCTAAGATGGTCCATTTGGTTCCTCTGCCCAAGTTGCCTTCTTCTTCCGAGTTGGTTCCTCTGTTTTTTCAAAATGTTGTTCGTTTGCATGGTATTCCTGAGAATATCGTTTCTGACAGAGGGACCCAATTCGTGTCTAGATTTTGGCGGGCATTCTGTGCTAGGATGGGCATAGATTTATCTTTTTCGTCCGCTTTCCATCCTCAGACGAATGGCCAGACTGAGCGGATTAATCAGACCCTGGAGACATATCTGAGGTGTTTTGTGTCTGCTGACCAGGATGATTGGGTTGCTTTTTTGCCATTGGCGGAGTTCGCTCTCAATAATCGGGCCAGCTCTGCCACTTTGGTGTCCCCGTTTTTCTGTAATTCGGGGTTTCATCCTCGATTTTCCTCTGGTCAGGTGGAATCTTCGGATTGTCCTGGAGTGGATGCTGTGGTGGAGAGATTGCATCAGATCTGGGGGCAGGTGGTGGACAATTTGAGGTTGTCCCAGGAGAAGACTCAGCTTTTTGCTAACCGCCGTCGTCGTGTTGGTCCTCGTCTTCGTGTTGGGGACTTGGTGTGGTTGTCTTCTCGTTTTGTCCCTATGAGGGTCTCTTCTCCTAAGTTTAAGCCTCGGTTCATCGGCCCGTATAAGATATTGGAGATTCTTAACCCTGTTTCCTTCCGTTTGGACCTCCCTGCATCCTTTTCTATTCATAACGTTTTTCATCGGTCATTATTGCGCAGGTATGAGGTACCGGTTGTGCCTTCCGTTGAGCCTCCTGCTCCGGTGTTGGTTGAGGGTGAGTTGGAGTACGTTGTGGAGAAAATCTTAGACTCTCGTGTTTCCAGACGGAGACTCCAGTATCTGGTCAAGTGGAAGGGATACGGCCAGGAGGATAATTCTTGGGTGAATGCATCTGATGTTCATGCCTCTGATCTGGTTCGTGCCTTTCATAGGGCCCATCCTGATCGCCCTGGTGGTTCTGGTGAGGGTTCGGTGCCCCCTCCTTGAGGGGGGGGTACTGTTGTGAATTTGGATTCTGGGCTCCCCCGGTGGCTACTGGTGGAATTGAACTGGTGTCTTCATCTTCTCTGTTCACCTGTTCCCATCAAGATGTGGGAGTCGCTATATAACCTTGCTGCTCTGTTAGTTTCTTGCCGGTCAACAATGTTATCAGAAGCCTCTCTGTGCTTGTTCCTGCTCCTAGACAACTACTAGATAAGTTGGACTTTTGTCCATGTTTGTTTTTGCATTTTTGTTCCAGTTCACAGCTGTAGTTTCGTTACTGTGTCTGGAAAGCTCTTGTGAACAGGAATTGCCACTCTGGTGTTATGAGTTAATGCCAGAGTTTTAAAGTAATTTCTGGATGGTGTTTTTGATAGGGTTTTTAGCTGACCATGAAAGTGCCCTTTCTGTCTTCTGCTATGTAGTAAGTGGACCTCAAATTTGCTAAACCTATTTTCATACTACGTTTGTTATTTCATCTTGATTCACCGCCAATACATGTGGGGGGCCTCTGTCTCCTTTCGGGGTATTTCTCTAGAGGTGAGCTAGGACTAATATTTTCCTCTGCTAGTTTTATTTAGTCCTCCGGCTGGTGCTGGGCATCTAGAATCAACGTAGGCATGCTACCCGGCCACTGCTAGTTGTGCGTTAGGTTTAGTTCATGGTCAGCTCAGTTTCCATCTTCCAAGAGCTAGTTCCTATATATGCTGATGCTATGATCTCTTGCCATTGAGATCATGACAGTGTGGCATCTCCATCACCAGTGTGACTCCACCCAGTACAGGACAGCACTGAGCATGTGTGGCATCTCCATCATCACTGTGACTCCACCCAGTACAGGACGGCACTGAGCATGTGTGGCATCTCCATCATCACTGTGACTCCACCCAGTACAGGACAGCACTGAGCAGCATGTGTGGCATCTCCATCATCACTGTGACTCCACCCAGTACAGGACGGCACTGAGCATGTGTGGCATCTCCATCATCACTGTGACTCCACCCAGTACAGGACGGCACTGAGCATGTGTGGAATCTTCATCATCACTGTGACTCCACCCAGTACAGGATGGCACTGAGCATGTGTGGAATCTTCATCATCACTGTGACTCCACCCAGTACAGGACAGCACTGAGCATGTGAGGCATCTTCATCACCAGTGTGAGCCCACCCCGTAAGGACGGCACTGAGCATGTGAGGCATCTTCATCACCAGTGTGAGCCCACCCCGTACAGGACGGCACTGAGTATGTGTGGAATCTTCATCATCACTGTGACTCCACCCAGTACAGGACGGCACTGAGCATGCGTGGCATTCTTCATCACCAGTGCGACTCCACCCAGTACAGGACGACAATGAGTATGTGTGGCATCTTTATCACCAGTGTGAACCCACCCAGTACAGGATGGCACTGAGCATGTATGGATCTTGTGCTGAGATAACAGTGCAGCATGTGATGCAGTCTCTTTAGAAGTACACAAATACAGTTATATGAAAAAGTTTGGGAATGCAGATTGCACATTTTCTGTTAGTACAATGAACCTCATTTCAAGGCAGAAACATTACTGTGTCCAACAGTTATTAGATATATGAAACTGAAATAGCTGTTGCAAAAAAAACTATTTTTATAAAACATTAAGCTTAAGATTAATAGGGGTGCCCAAACTTTTTCATATAACTGTAGCACAAGCCATGGCTTCTTTTCTCTGACAGAGTACATTAACATCAGCAAAAATTCTGCAAGTCTTTGAAAACTCCTTTAAGCATTTGTTATCAGTTGTCACATACAGGGCAGTCCTGTAACTAATGAAGGCTGCCAGTACTAGAAACTGGATCCAGTAGTGCAGCTTTTGTGTGCCTTCACAACAGAGCCTTCCCTTGATGTGACCTTATGTAAAAATGCAGGAATTTTCAGACGTAATAAAAGCTGGCAAACTGCAGCCTGAATCCAGCAACTGGTGATCCAACCAGGTCACATAACTGGGACAGATTATATCCAAGTGATAGCAGTATAATGAAGACCACGAATGGGGGGGAACAGAAAACCATGACAGGAGGCAGAGAGAATTATAGATCTAAGGGGACCCCACTCTAGTGATCCACTTATGCCCATGCAGGTTCACTCCTGGCCATTTAAAAAAAGAAAAATAAAACTTGGAACAAAATCTGCTAAGTGTGAATGTACTCTTCTACTAATGCCTCTTGGCACCAATACCAATGACTGGGGATTCAACTTGCTTTTAACTTGGCGCTCACTTTTGTAGTGCCAGAGGTGCCATAAGTCAGTGCAGGGGTCCACTTTGGCAACATATTGTAAGAAAAAGGAAGAACAACATAATCGTAAAAATGTTTCTCAATATGCGGAAAATTCACCTTGTAACAGGTATATTTCCCTCTTCTAATAAAATATTCCTAAAATAGAAACTCAAAGGTGATACAGCACTCCAGTAAGGGCACATTCACACATCAGTTTTTCCCTATACATGTGCAATTTTTATACCGGTCAGCACACAGCCCCTCTTTAATAGTTTAGTAAAAGGTTGTTTTTTTTTGTTTTGTTTTTAAACTTTGAACTCCGGATATGCACTATTTTCATGTTTCTATCAAAATCCCCTATTTAGGTCCAAGGTCATACGGCCATCAGCAGAATGATGATTTGGCCCATCATTTGGCTGACAGCCATCTTTGTCGACTAGCCCATACACAGGAGCACTCATTTGGCAAAGCACTTGTGTTCTCTATGAGATTGCTACCAAGAGACATCTCTGCCGGCAGCTTACCTGCAGGAGGACAAAACGACAATGCCCAATCGTGCCCCCTTAGGCTATGTGCGCACGTTGAGTATTTGCTTGCAGAAATTTCTGCAAGGTTTCTGCATCTCATGACAGGAAAAACACTGTCGAAAAAAAAGTGCATTTATGCTGCGTTTTTGTACAGTAATGAAAGCTTTTTTGAGCTAAATAAAGATATTTAAAAAAAAAAAGTTTTGTGATGTAATTTCTTGGTTCAACACTACCTTTTTCATGCTGATGCAGTAGCATCAGAGTAATGGGATTAGGGCTTGGGGGTCAGCAACTGTCCTTGACACCTAGCCCTAGGCTTAGGGTACCGTTACACTAAACGACTTACCAACGATGACGACCAGCGATACGACCTGGCCGTGATCGTTGGTAAGTCGTTGTGTGGTCGCTGGGGAGCTGTCACAGACAGCTCTCTCCAGCGACCAACGATCAGGGGAACGACTTTGGCATCGTTGAAACTGTCTTCAACGATGCCGAAGTCCCCCTGCAGCACCCGGGTAACCAGGGTAAACATCGGGTTACTAAGTGCAGGGCCGCGCTTAGTAACCCGATGTTTACCCTGGTTACCATTGTAAAATTAAAAAAAAAAAAAACACTACATACTTACATTCTGATGTCTGTCACGTCCCCCGCCGGCGTCCACAGGGTTAAAACTGCTTTCGGCAAGAGCGCTGCTAATATGCACGCGCTGCTGCCGAGAGCTTCCCTGCACTGAATGTGTCAGCGCCGGCAGTAACAGCGGTGACGTCACCGCTGTGCTCTGCTTTACGGCCGGCGCTGACACAGTCAGTGCAGGGAAGCTCTCGGCAGCAGCGCGTGTATATTAGCAGCGCTCTTGCCGAAAGCAGTTTTAACCCTGTGGACGCCGGGGGACGTGACAGACATCAGAATGTGAGTATGTAGTGTTTTTTTTTTAACTTTTACAATGGTAACCAGGGTAAATATCGGGTTACTAAGCGCGGCCCTGCGCTTAGTAACCCGATATTTACCCTGGTTACAAGTGAACACATCGCTGGATCGGCATCACACACGCCGATCCAGCGATGACAGCGGGTCATCAGCGACCAAAAAAAGGTCCTGATCATTCCCATCAACCAACGATCTCCCAGCAGGGGCCTGATCGTTGGCCGCTTTCACACATAACGAGATCGTTAGCGGGATCGTTGCTACGTCACCAAAAGCGTGACGTTGCAACGATATCGTTATGTGTGACTCAGCCTTTAGTAATGAAAAGGTGTCAGCCTGACACCCTCATTACTAAGTCGCTAAGTAAACACAAACACACACATTGTCACCAGCGTATGCAAGAGCGTTAACACAACAAAAGTACCATACATAGGCTGCAACCAGACAGCAACTGTTAATGGTAAAGGGAAAAAATGAAAAAAAAAATTGTGTGGGCTCCGGCATAATTTTAATAACCAACAGAGCTGTTAATATTCTGGGAAGGTGCCAATAGCCATTAAGGTTGCCAGGCTATTAATATCAGCTCACAGCAGTTTGCTTATGCTTTTCTGGTGTCCCCTTGTAAACTAGCCAGTAAAAAATTGACATAGGGTCCCCATATAAAATGTAACCAGCAAAAGCTAGGCAGACAACTGCGGGCTGATATTAATAGCCTAGGAAGGGGCCATGGATACTGCCGCCTCCCAGACTAAAAACCATCAGCTCTCAGCCGCCATATAAGATGCGCCAAATCTGGCACTTAGCCTCGCTCTGGCAAGTGGCAAGCGCTGGCAAGTGGGGTTCATATTTGTGAGGTTGATGACACTTTTGCATTGTCAGGTGACATCAAGCCCACAGGTTAGTAATGGAGAGTCATCTATAAAAGACACCTATCCATTAGTAACCTCATAGTGATAATTTATAAAAATACAGACACCCAGAATAAAGTTCTTTATTTGAAATCATGACACAGACTCATTTATTAATCTAAATTAAACCATACTCATCGAATGACTAGTCCACTGAAGTCAATGTCTCCTGCAACAAAAGTAAAATAAACCACAATATTCCTGACCTGTCCGCAGAGATGATAATCCATAATGTCACACGACAATCCTGATTACACATCAGTGATGTGACTGCTCTTAAAGACAGCCGGTGATACATTGACAGGAGGTATCACTCCTGCAGTGTATAGCACTGAGCTGCTGTGAGAGATCACCTGAGTCTATCAGCTGATCAGCTCCGGTGATCTCCCTTACGGCACCACTGCTGTGTGGGAAAGTTCTCACGCAGATGTGCCGTAAGTGAGAGCACTGGGGCTGATGGAGTCCGGTGAACTCTCACACCCCAATGTTTATTGGGAGCATATGAAATGTCCAATGTCAGGTCCCGATGTATGAGGTGGTCTTGAGTTGAGCTTGCATCTTTCCCAGCAGATGCCGTCTGTGTTACACAGCCATCATATGCACACAATGTCTTTTTTTCAGGTGGGCTACAACAACCTATAAGCTTCCTGAAAAAGAACTGAATAAATGCTCAAAAGAAATTAACATATAGATTTCTATGTCAAAGTGACTTGCTGCTCATATGTTCATGTTTTTTAGCTTATTTTAGTGTTTCAGGTTTCCAAAGACGCAAAGCGGATAAAAGAAGTGACCTGACCAATCATTTGGCACAAGCCGATCACTTAAAGGGAATCAGTCACCCCAAAAATCGTGTATGAGATAAGGCCACCGGCATCAGGGGCTTACCTGAAAGATGAGAAAAAGAGGTTAGATTATAGTCACCCAGGGGCAGTCCCGCTGCGGTCCGGGTCCGATGGGCATCGCGATCCGGTCCGGGGCCTCTCATCTTCTTACAATGACGTCCTCTTCTTGTATTCACACTGCGGCTCCGGCGCAGGCGTACTTTGTCTGCCCTGTTGAGGGCAGAGCAAAGTACTGCAGTGCACAGGCGCCAGGGAATGTCAGAGAGGCCCAGCACCTGTGCACTGCAGTGCTTTGCTCTGCCCTCAACAAAGTACGCCTGCGCCAGAGTCACGGCAGGAAGACATTACAAAATGCTGTAGCTAAGCCCCTGAATAGCGGTGGCCTTAGCTCATATATGATTTTTGGGGTGACAGATTCCTTTTAAAGTGACCAAAACAGACACTTTAATACAAAAAATGCCAGCATGTCCTGAAGAATCTTCCTTCTGAAAAGACATTGTGCACATATAAATTAACATCAGCAGGCAGAGCTGCTGTTAACCCCTTAAATGTCGCTGTCAATTTGACACAAGAAAAATTTAAGTTTTGGTTTTTTTAAAAAAATGAAAAAAAAAAAAACAAAAAAAAAAAAAAGCCAGTATCTCAATATGCTTTGTCTTCTCATCATGCAAGCAACTCCAAAATATCCAAATAAAGGCCGATATGTCCGAAGGTGCATTCAGACAACAGCTTTCTCTCTCCCAACCTGCCACACCATATACATAAATGCTCGCCAGAGCTTTCATGCTCCCATATTGGAGAGCCATCTGATATGTCTGGCAATGCTAGTCTCTGCCTCATCGCCACATCATCCGTCAAGAAAAAGATCTGTCAGGACTGTATATGCATTAAGGTACCTTCACACTAAACGATATCGCTAGCGATCCGTGACGTTGCAGCGTCCTGGATAGCGATATCGTTTAGTTTGACACGCAGCAGCGATCAGGATCCTGCTGTGATGTCGCTGGTCGTTGAACAAAGTTCAGAACTTTATTTGGTCGTCAGACCGGCGTGTATCGTCGTGTTTGACACCAAAAGCAACGATACCAGCGATGTTTTACACTGGTAACCAGGGTAAACATTGGGTTACTAAGTGCAGGGCCGCGCTTAGTAACCCGATGTTTACCCTGGTTACCAGTGTAAAATGTAAAAAAACAAACAGTACATACTCACCTTCGCGTCCCCCGGAGTCCGCTTCCCACACTGACTGAGCGCCATAAAGTGAAAGTGAAAGTACAGCACAGCGGTGACGTCACCGCTCTGCTGTTAGGGCCGGCGCTCAGTCAGTGCAGGGAGCGGACGCCGGGGGACGCGCGAATGTAAGTATGTACTGTTTGTTTTTTTTACATTTTACGCTGGTAACCAGGGTAAACATCAGGTTACTAAGCGCGGCCCTGCGCTTGCGCTATGTATGGGTGCTGTAACTGCAGAAATAATCAGTTTTGTTATTTGTCCAAAATACCTTTTCTTCAGTCCTGGAGGCCGGCCTTTCCCCCCTGCTTCAGACGCCACACAGACGTCACTCAAATCCTCTTGGCGCCGCCTCATCGCTGTTTTGAAATGATCCGGCGCCTGCGCTCTTTTCTCCTGCCTGGTGCAGGCGCAGTGAGCGCTGCCCGTCTGTCCTCATATGCAGTCTAGCTGACTGCGCGGCCACCCTGCCTGTGATTCCCAGCCCCGCAGTATGAATAAATCAGAAGACACTGGGGGGGTGACAGGTTCCCTTTAAATGCCACTGTCAACGTTTGACAGCGGCATTTAACTAGTTAATAGCGGCAGGTGGATCGCGATTCCACCAGCCGCTATTGAGGGCACATGTCAGCTGTACATTACAGCTGACATGTCCGGGCTTTGATGCGGGCAGCCCACATCAAAGCAGGGGATCTGCAATTGGACTTACTATTCCGTCCGAGGTCAGAAAGAGGTGAATTTGTAACTCGCCCCGCAGGTCAGTTTACACAGAGTAAAAAAAAGAAGCACCGTGGGCATGAGATTTCTATTAATCCCATCCACTTTGCTGGAAATATAAGACGTTGACGCACCAAAAACCCATCATGGCACACAGTCTAAGGGTATCCGCACATGGCGTCTTTTTCACCTGGAACCTGGCCGAAACAACAGCTAAAAAAAAATACCAAAAAAAATGAATATATGCACTGATATGTGGAACAGAATTGCTGTGCACATGTTCTATCTTTTTTTACAGCTTCAAAAGCGGTGAAGGAACTAAAAGTAGAGACCGGTCCAATCTTCAGGCAACTTCCACTTGTAGGTTGCCCTTTAAGTTAGAAATAAAAGAAAAGAAAAAAGAAAAATGCCTGCAGCGAAGCCACTGCAAACGCCATCCAAAAAGACACTTTCGGAAGTTGACGGAAATATTTTCCGCTTCAAAAACGATCCCGAGACAGACGAGGATATTCTCACACTAATTTTGATGTGGATTTTTGGACACTTTTTAGCCAATTTTGTGTTTTGGGGGAGTTTTTCTTCTACTGATTTAGTAAATAAATGCAGAGCCCCCACACCCTCCATATCCCCGAGCAGAAAAGCCTCAAGAACACACTCTAAACACACATGACCTACAATGTTTTTGTGAAACCGACTTTTCTATAAGCGATTCACCCCTAAGAAAAAATATCCACACGGGCTGTGCCGATTCAAAGATCAGCTGCTAATGCCGCGAGGAACTAGAAAGTAACGGCAGGGGACACGAAACATTACATAGTCAGGTTAAAACCATCTGTCCTCATTATTAGACTGGCACTTCCAAACATACGCTCAAAACTAACAGTCTGTCTCATTAGATAGCCGAAAAACATGAAGAGATCCAAGATACTATTAAAATAAGGCTTTATTAGTGGAAAATATATCCAATGCCATAGTGCACAAGCACCTAAACAAGAAATGGGAAGCTACCACGAATATTATGCTAAAAAGCACTTTTTTTCAATATAAGACAGGAGGCAGCGCGCTAAGTATAAATCAGGTACACACCACTTTACATTGCATAAGCATACATTGGCTTCTTCCGGGGGCGTCGGAAGAAGCCAATTGCGAAACGCGCGTTGGGGTGAGGTGGGACGCTGGGCCAGTTACAGGTAGATATGGCGGTTGCTCTTGTACATTTAATATATTGATGTCACTATATGTATGCTTATGCAATGTAAAGTGGTGTGTACCTGATTTATACTTAGCGCGCTGCCTCCTGTCTTATATTGAAAAAAAGTGCTTTTTAGCATAATATTCGTGGTAGCTTCCCATTTCTTGTTTAGGTGCTTGTGCACTATGGCATTGGATATATTTTCCACTAATAAAGCCTTATTTTAATAGTATCTTGGATCTCTTCATGTTTTTCGGCTATCTAATGAGATAGACCGTTAGTTTTGAGATTACATAGTCAGGGCCTTCAGAGGGATCGCTTATACTGAAGCCAGAAACACGTGGGTGCAATAAGGGACATATAGGACACAGAAGGACAATTCCTCCAATTGGGTTTTGTAAATATTTCAGAGTTAGTAAGTACAGAAGCCTCCGATACATTACGCTCCGATGAAGAAGCATAAGCCCGCCGGCTGATGGACTCCATAAGGCATCACTGGTGTTGGAGTATTAATTGGCTGCATAACTAGCGATTCCTGCAATGTTCGGCTGTCATACACTGCCTGCTTTATAGTAACCAAGGGTCAGATAAGGCTACGTTCACATTTGCGGCCAGCGCCGCAGCGTCGGGCGCCGCAGCGGCGCCGCATGCGTCATGCGCCCCTATATTTAACATGGGGGCGCATGGACATGCGGCGCACTTGCGTTTTGCGCCGCATGCGTCGCTGCGGCGCCCGCGTCGGGGCGCAGAGGACGCAGCAAGTTGCATTTTTGCTGCGTCCAAATTCAATGAAAAAAACGACGCATGCGGCGCAAAACGCAGCGTTGTGCATGCGTTTTGCTGCGTTTTTGTTTGCGTTGTGCGCTGCGGCGCCGACGCTGCGGCGCACAACGCAAATGTGAACGTAGCCTAATCTGTGCACGCTGGTGCCAGGGAAGGGTTGGTGCAGCGTGCGGCTGCACAGACCTCATCCATACAAAGCCTCTGGATATGGAATATCTACGGAAAGATCAATGTCCACGTCCTGCCCAGAATCCTGTGTGTAGGCTCCAACAGGTGACCGTCCTGAGAATTCTGCCCTTCACATACAATACAGATCTGTAATCCATCAAACAATGTAATCTCCAGCATTGTTAGACATTTTGATAACTGTGGTCTGAGTAGTGGGGTGGGCTGCCCTCATTGCTGGGACCTCAATCAGGGCAGCAGAAATTCATCGCTTTTCTGCGTTGCACAGAGGAGCAAGGACTCTGCGGCTCCACTCACTGTCCATGGGGCTGTTGGCCTCTGTAAGGCTATGTGCACACATTGCGGATTTTGCTGCGGACCCGCATCTGTTTTGACGCTGCGGATTCGCATGTTTTCCATGAGTTTACAGTACCATGTAAACCTATGGAAAACAAAATCCACAGTGCACATGCTGAGGAAAATACAGCGTGGAATCGTAGTGGTGTTTATTCAGCAGCATATCAATTCTTTGTGCGGATTCCGCAGCGGTTTACACCTGCTCCTCAATAGGAATCCAAAGGTGTAAAACCGCAGGTGGAATCCGCAGAAAATATGCGGGTAATCCGCAGTGCGGTTTACCTGCAGATTTTGCAAAAACAGTGCGGAAAAATCCGCACACCAATCCGCAACGTGTGCACATAGCCTAACTTCTGAACAGGTCGTTATAGCCGGGAGACTCTAAGGCCGCTATTTGGTCATGAATTGCCATGGCAAACATCAGGGCCACACAATCATGATCTCAGGGTGATGATGGGGTTCAAAAGGAAGCCCCCCGCACTCTATTAACCGTTTATATGATATAGTAACTATTGACAGCAGCATCTAAGGGGTTAAACAGATATGGATGGTGCCGACACTGATACAGCAAGTTGTCAGATATAGTGTACAGCCGACAGATACAGGATTATCACCTGTATGGGGATGCTAGTCTCTAACATCTCAGGCCAGCAAAAAAATATATTGGCGGTCAATAAGGGGTTAAAGCACCTGCGCCCATCGGTCATATACTCACGTTTTTCATGAGCGCTCCAGTCCGGCGATGTGAGCGCAGATTCCGATTGGCTGCAAGGTCAGACGTTACATCACAAGCTCTCAATACAAGCGGACCAGGGCAGAACCCAGCTCTCATAGACTTACATGGATTAGTGACCTGCGGCTCAGTCCATGAAACACTGCAGCAGAGGGCAGGCCACAGACCGCAGGAGACGGAGCGGAGGTGAAAACAGGTGAGCATCAGACAGGGGACTTGGATTTTAAGCATCACTAACAGTGAAATATAAAACCAGCTGGAGTGGCGCCTACTACAGTTTTCCCTAAGATTACAAACGGTTAAAAGAAATGGCATGGCCATTCTTCAGGAATATGCTCTATACTTTACAATACAGTCATGGGAAAGCTCAAAAAGGCGCTTATATTTGATTGGCCAAGGTGGGTTTAAAATGGAACTAAACCTTCAACAATCTCAATATTACAGGTGATTCTAAGAAACTTTTTGTTATGTTTTGTCAAAGAAATTTGTTTCCTTGCCCACTAACCAGCCAACATCCCTCATCCCGGTCTCCTGAAGCTATCATACTCTCCCACAGCGCTGCCATGTATTGTGCGCAGGTAAATCCTCTGTGCTGACTGAACCGTGAGGATCTACAGCGTCCAATACATTTCTACTGATGTGATTTCTGTATGAGACTTGCGTCTCCGCAAGAGAATGTTCCGGTCTTGATATACGTGCTACACGTCAGTCTCCGCGGGTGATCAGCAGGAGACTATGCACGCATATTGGATTCCTAGAAATCCCACCCACTACGCTGTCACAGCTGACCGTGGCAGGTTTGACGCTGCATAAACACGCAGCATCCAACCAACAGCAGTCGCTGATCGTGGGCACACACCCTTAAGAAAAAATATATACTCCCCTCCAGGATTTATAACACTCCACTGCACTCACTGCTGTGTCACCCGTACAACTGTGGGCATCAGCATCTGTCAGGGATGTCACATGGCCTCTGATCGGCTGCAGCCTTCACAATAGGGAGCGGTTGTGCAGTTTCCTGCCGCGGCCTCTATTCCGTAAATGGAGCGGTGCTGTGCAGCTCCACAACTGAGCGATTACAACTTCCGCCAACACCGGGAACAGCTGATCGGCGGGGGTGCCAGGCATTGCTCCCCCACAGATCAGACATTGATGACCTATCCTAAGAATAGCCCAAAAATATTAAAGCTATGGACAACCCCTTTAATGAATTTGGGCTGCACAAGTGTCACCTAAAAAAATAAATGGAAAAAAGTTATCGATCTCAGAGAACATAGCGACACTATGTACCATCATTTTCTCCATTACAAGAATCAGAACTAAAGTGATTGTTGTTAATATTAATAATAAAAGTGACACCCGTAGAGGTTTGGTCATACTGACCTGGAGAGGCAGACTGCCTGGTCACATTCACTGCACCACTGATGCCATAGGGCTCCTATCACATCGCATTCTGGCACCCGCTCGCTGGTCCCGTCGGTGCTTATGTAAGAGCCCCCCCGGCAAACGGGATTTGGGTGTATGTGCCAACAGGGCCATAGACTACAATGGTGCAGACAGACTGAGCGTGCCCTCTGCCGTGCATCATGTTCGGGCATATACACCTACTGGAGACGGACACTCAGACGCAGTCTACTAGGGTGTGAAAGCACCCCAAGAGAAAACCAGTATCAGGATATAATGGCGTCTTCCTAAATTATAACTCTTCCCGCAATAAACAAGTCCTCACACAGCTATGGAAGAATAAGAACGGGGTAGAGGGGGGCAAAGAACAAAAATGACCAATGATGAGCAGCAAGGGCAGCACAGATCATCTAATATATAATTGCCTAGAATACTACTTCCTGCAATTTGTGCCAACTTCCGTGGCTTTGTCCGGAGCTAATGTCCGGAGCTAATGTCTGGAGCTAATGTCTGGAGCTAATGTCCGGAGCTAATGTCCGGAGATAAGTGACGTCACCAGTGTCCTACACCCAGGCAGAGCACAGGGGCCCCAGGCAGCATATGGGGCCCCAGGCAGAGCACAGTGGCCCCAGGCAGCATATGGGGCCCCAGGCAGAGCACAGTGGCCCCAGGCAGAGCACAGGGGCCCCAGGCAGCATATGGGGCCCCAGGAAGAGCACAGGGGCCCCAGGCAGAGCACAGGGGCCCCAGGCAGCGCACAGGGGCCCCAGGCAGAGCACAGGGGCCCCAGGCAGCGCACAGGGGCCCCAGGCAGCGCACAGGGGCCCCAGGCAGCGCACAGGGGCCCCAGGCAGAGCACAGGGGCCCCAGGCAGAGCACAGGGGGCCCCAGGCAGAGCACAGGGGCCCCAGGCAGCATATGGGGCCCCAGGCAGAGCACAGTGGCCCCAGGCAGAGCACAGGGGCCCCAGGCAGAACATGGGGCCCCAGGCAGAGCACAGGGGCCCCAGGCAGAGCACAGGGGCCCCAGGCAGCATATGGGGCCCCAGGCAGAGCACAGTGGCCCCAGGCAGCATATGGGGCCCCAGGCAGAGCACAGTGGCCCCAGGCAGAGCACAGGGGCCCCAGGCAGAGCACAGGGGCCCCAGGCAGCATATGGGGCCCCAGGCAGCATATGGGGCCCCAGGCAGAGCACAGTGGTCCCAGGCAGAGCACAGGGGCCCCAGGCAGCTTATGGGGCCCCAGGCAGAGCACAGTGGCCCCAGGCAGCTTATGGGGCCCCAGGCAGAGCACAGTGGCCCCAGGCAGAACACAGGGGCCCCAGGCAGAGCACAGGGGCCCCAGGCAGAGCACAGGGGCCCCAGGCAGAGCACAGGGGCCCCAGGCAGCATATGGGGCCCCAGGCAGAGCACAGTGGCCCCAGGCAGAGCACACACCAAATCGGAGGCCGAGGGGCCCCGCCAACCAAATCGGAGGCCGAGGGTCCCCGCCAACCAAATCGGAGGCCGAGGGTCCCCGCCCACCAAATCGGAGGCCGGGGGTCCCCGCCCTCCAAATCGGAGGCCGGGGGTCCCCGCCCTCCAAATCGGAGGCCGGGGGTCCCCGCCCTCCAAATCGGAGGCCGGGGGTCCCCGCCCACCACATCGGAGGCCGAGGGTCCCCGCCCATCAAATTGGAGGCCGAGGGTCCCCGCCCACCAAATCGGAGGATAAGGGGCCCCGCCCACCAAATCGGAGGCCGAGGGGCCCCACCAACCAAATCGGAGGCCGAGGGGCCCCACCAACCAAATCGGAGGCCGAGGAGCCCCGCCCACCAAATCGAAGGCCGAGCGGCCCCGCCCACCAAAGCGGAGGCAGAGGGACCCCGCCCACCAAATCGGAGGCCGTGGGGCCCCGCCAACCAAATCGGAGGCCGTGGGGCCCCGCCAACCAAATCGGAGGCCGAGGGTCCCCGCCCACCAAATTATTCTTATATTTGAATAAAGTATATATGTATTCTAGACTCCCGATTCTTTAGAATCGGGCTGCCATCTAGTCTCTTTTAAATAGCCAGTAAGACGACATCCAGCAGATGAAGTGCAACCAGACATGGCGCCTCCACCGCTGGCACCGGACATGATGTAACCAGACGTGGCGCCTCCACCGCTGGCACCGGACATGATGTAACCAGACATGGCGCCTGCACCACTGGCACCGGACATGATGTAACCAGACATGGCGCCTCCACCACTGGCACCGGACATGATGTAACCAGACATGGCGGCTCCACCACTGGCACCGGACATGATGTAACCAGACGTGGCGCCTTCACCACTGGCACCGGACATGATGTAACCAGACATGGCGGCTCCACCACTGGCACCGGACATGATGTAACCAGACATGGCGGCTCCACCACTGGCACCGGACATGATGTAACCAGACATGGCGGCTCCACCGCTGGCACCGGACATGATGTAACCAGACATGGCGGCTCCACCGCTGGCACCGGACATGATGTAACCAGACGTGGCGCCTCCACCGCTGGCACCAGACATGATGTAACCAGACGTGGCGCCTCCACCGCTGGCACCGGACATGATGTAACCAGACATGGCGCCTTCACCGCTGGCACCGGACATGATGTAACCAGACATGGCGCCTCCACCGCTGGCACCAGACATGATGTAACCAGACGTGGCGCCTCCACCGCTGGCACCGGACATGATGTAACCAGACATGGCGCCTCCACCGCTGGCACCGGACATGATGTAACCAGACGTGGCGCCTCCACCGCTGGCACCAGACATGATGTAACCAAACTTGGCGCCTCCACCGCTGGCACCGGACATGATGTAACCAGACTTGGCGCCTCCACCGCTGGCACCGGACATGATGTAACCAGACATGGCGCCTTCACCGCTGGCACCGGACATGATGTAACCAGACATGGCGCCTCCACCGCTGGCACTGGCATTATATACTGATCCATAATGTATAACATTATGTGTATATATGTGTGAGACCACCTACAAGCACAGTGCACTATCTGCAGCATACATAGCTATTAGGGCATGCTGGGAGTTGTAGTTCCACCACGGTTGCAAGGCTGCAGGTTCTTGACCTTCCATAAGGTACATAATTGTCGGATAAGACTCCTTTCCGCACACCACACCCTGCACCGTACGAGGAGCGGTGCACAGGATACACCGGCGCCCCACATCTCCGGCGCTGCTGCAGACATGCGGAGGGGAGAAGTTTACAAAGTTGCCTCAAAGTTCCGTGAGTGGGAGGCGGGGGTCGTCCTCTTACCGGCGCTGCGGACCACTCTCCACGGTCCCTGGAGCTTCACTACCGGAGACATCTCTGCTCTGCCGCCCGCGCTCTCTCTCCCGCCTGTCACTCAGCTCCTGAGCTCCGCCACCGGGCAGCTAGTGGGCGGGGCGTAGATGAGGGCGGGGCTACACACGGGAGCGCTCGCTCCATCCCGGCCGCCATCTTGGAGGAGAATGAGAGAGTACTGGCTGTCGGCTGCTGCTGTACAGGCTGCTTGTTATGGAGGCAGCTATGTGTAAAAGTCTCCCAGTTGTCTGAAGCAACCACAACACTAGTCACAAAAGTGAAATACAGTCCCAACATTGGCAGCGTCACCGATCCTCTAGGTCTCTTATGGTGGCAGCCGCCTCCGCTATGCTCTCATCACTCATTGTGGGATGGCTGGAGACAGCTGACCATCATTTTTGGCGGTCTCCGACTGTCCGACAATGTGTGGTAGTGGATCCCGCACCATTCCGACCTCGCACCACTCCGACCTTGCACCACTGTGACCCCGCACCACTCTCACCCCGCACCACTGCGACCCCGCACCGTTCCAACCTCGCACCATTCCAACCTCGCACCGTTCCAACCTTGCACCATTCCGACCCCGCACCACTGCAACCCCGCACCATTCCGACCCCGCACCACTGCAACCCCGCACCATTCCGACCCCGCACCACTGCGAACCCGCACCGTTCCAACCTCGCACCATTCCGACCTCGCACCACTGCGACCCCGCACCATTCTGACCCCGCACCACTGCGACCCCGCACCATTCTGACCCCGCACCACTGCGACCCCGCACCACTGCGACCCCGCACCATTCCGACCTCACACCACTGCGACCCCGCACCATTCCGACCTTGCACCAAGTGCGACCCCCACCATTCTGACCCTGCACCACTGCGACCCCGCACCATTCTGACCCCGCACCACTGCGACCCCGCACCATTCCGACCTCGCACCACTGCGACCCCACACCACTCTGACCTCGCACCACTGCGACTCCGCACCATTACAACCTCGCACCACTGCGACCTCACACCACTCTGACCTCGCACCACTGCGACTCCGCACCATTACAACCTCGCACCACTGCGACCCCGCACCATTCCGACCTCGCACCACTGCGACCCCACACCACTGACCTCGCACCACTGCGACTCCGCACCATTACAACCTCGCACCACTGCGACCCCGCACCATTCTGACCTCGCACCACTGCGACCCCACACCATTCTGACCTCGCACCACTGCGACCCGCACCATTCTGACCTCGCCCCACTCTGTCCTCGCACCCCACACTATTCTGACCTCGCACCACTGCAACCTCGCACCACTGCGACCCCGCACCATTCCGACCTCGCACCACTGCGACCTCGCACCACTGTGACCCCACACCACTCCGACCCCGCCTCATTGCGACCCCGCAACAGTCTGACCTCAAACCACTGCGACCCCACACCAATGCAACCCACACCTCTCCAATATGGCACCTCTCCGACCTCGCACCACTCCGACCTCACACCACCACTGCGATCCAGCACCATTCTGATCCTGAACCACTCCAACCGTGCATTTCTGGGTCGGTGGTACCAGCAGTCGTGCTCTCATAATGAGTAATTTACAGGATAGGGCTCAAAGTGGCTGATGCGGGCGATAAAGCCACCCCAAACAGTATAAACTAATATCAACCCACCAATATCAACAAGTTCATCCACCAGTCTTATGGGTATAGTGGTCAATGACAGATGATGCTTCTTCTGGTGGATTTATCCCTGGCGTTTCAATTTTCAGTTTTGATTTTTTTTAATTGTATTCATTAATAGTGAGTGGCCTCAATGGACCGGTCTTGATTCATTTCTTGGCTTTTGAAGCCTGAAGTGATTAAAAGCAACTGTAAAAGACTGAACTGCGCACAGCAAGTATTTTGGTATTGCTGCGCACATGTTCATTCTTTTCGACATTTTTTTAGCATTTTTTCAGGCGGCTTACAAGCAGAATCCTCCTGAAAAAGATGTGTGCACATTACTAGTGATGAGCGAATATACTTGTTACTCAAGATTTCTCGAGCACGCTCGGGGGTCCTCCGAGTATTTTTTAGTGGACGGATTTTTAGTTTTTCTTGCCACAGCTGAATGATTTACATCTGTTAGCCAGCATAAGTACATGTGGGGGTTGCCTGGTTGCTAGCATAGTATATTCGCTCATCACTACACATTACCCTAAGGGTATGTGTCCACGGGCCAGATTACATCCAGATTAGCTGCGGATTGAACACTGTGTACAACCCGCAGCGTCCAGATGTTACAGCATATTGGAGGGGATTTTATGAAATCCCGTCTCCACTATGCGTGCGAACACAGATCCGGCAGCCCTGTGTTTACGGACATGCAGCACGTCTTTTAGAATGCAGCATGCCTGTTTACCTTGCGGCAATGCTTTGTCGCCGCAAGGTAAATAGCACAGTCCTATGTAGAAGGTGTGGGGATTCCGGATGTGTGCAATGAACACATCCGGAATCACAGCGCTTACAAAAGGGGGTGGCGCTTTGGGCGGAGCGGGTTTTCCGCTCCATCCAAAGCGCCGACAATCCGGATCGTGGAC
The DNA here is from genome assembly GCF_051348905.1 of Ranitomeya variabilis. Classification (NCBI taxonomy): domain Eukaryota; kingdom Metazoa; phylum Chordata; class Amphibia; order Anura; family Dendrobatidae; genus Ranitomeya; species Ranitomeya variabilis. The sequence continues at coordinate 1,067,800,314 of NC_135232.1, read as the reverse complement.
ACGCACCCTTAGAGTAGACTGGGCTGCCACCAGGAATTTCAAGGCTCCATACTGGCAGAATTTTCAGGCCCCCTTGAGACTCTGTCCACCTCCAACACAGCTCCACCTCGAACTTTCCACAGTCCCACCGCCATCTCTTGGAAAAACTCCACTTCTGCACCACATCCACACCAACGATCCAATCAAACATTAACAGTTCCCATTGAACACCATATCACATATAGCCATCAGCTTTTGTTATGGCCAAAATATTTTTAAGCCACCACCATAACAAGGTAGACTGTTTTAGCTGCGCCCTACTCTCCTCTATCCTATTAAACATTTCTTAAAATATCCAAAACTCTTTTTTGGTATATATATACAAGAGACAAATACGCCACACCATGACCAGACCACATATTACCACAACACAGTGACCAATAATACCACATACAAGGGACAAATACCATCACACCATGATCTGACAACATATTACCACAACATAGTGACCAATAATACCACATACAAGGGACAAATACCATCACACCATGATCTGACCACATATTACCACAACATAGTGACCAATAAAACCACATACAAGAGATAAATACCGCCACACCATGACCAGACCACATATTACCACCATATAGTGACTGAACAATACCACATACAAGCAACAAATACCATCGTACCGTGGCTTGACCATATATTATCACCACATAGTGACTAGTAATACCACCTACAAGGGAAAAAAGCCGCCACACCATGACCAGAGAACGTATTACCACCATATAGTGACTGCAGAGTACCACATACAAGGAACAAATACCACCACACCATGGCCATCCACATGTTACTACCACATAGTGACCAAATAATACCACATACAAGGAACAAATACAGCCACACCATGACCAGATCACATATTACCACCACATAGTGACTGAATAATACTATGTACAATGGACAAATACCGCCACACTATGACCAAACCACATATTACCACCATATAGAGATCAAATAATAACACAAACAAGATACAAATACCACCACACCATGACCGGACCTCATATTACCACAACATAGTGACCAATAATACCACATTCAAGGGACAAATACCATCACACATGACCTGACCATATAATGCCACCACATAGTGACTCAATAATACCACATATAAGTAACAAATGCCACATCACCGTAGCTAGACCACATATTACCACTATATAGTGACTAATAATACCATCTACAAGGGACAAGTGTCACCACACAATGACCATACCATATATTACCACTAGGGTTGAGCGACCTTGACCTTTTTAGGGTCGAGTCATGTTTTCTGAAACCCGACTTTTTGAAAAGTCGAGTCGGGCGAAATCGGCCGATTACTGCGAAAAGTCGAGGATCGGCCGGAACACGAAACCCTATGCACGTCAATGGGTATTTTATTTATTTTATTTTTTTCTCTCTCTCTCTCTCTCTCTCTCTCCCCCTCCGTCCCAGCCCCGAAAATTTCGTTTTACACATTGCTGCGCACAAGCGATAAAATGATCATAGGCGTACACGCCCCTAACCCCTATGTCATCACTCTGCCCACACTCCTACATTGGCTGAAAAAATGGCGCTAAACGCGTCATACGAAACGCGACTTTGGCGCCAAGATCGAGTACCGCATGGCCGACCCCACACAGGGATCGGGTCGGGTTTCATGAGACGCCGACTTTGCCAAAAGTCGGCGACTTATGAAAATGAACAATCCGTTTCGCTCAACCCTAATTACCACCATATAGTGACTGAATAGTACCATACAAGGAACAAATACCACCACACCATGGATGTCTACATGTTACCATCACATAGTGACCGAATAATACCACATACAAGGAACAAATACCACCACACCATTGTGAGCAGGTTGCGGGATGCAGTAATGGACTGGAGGCAGAGCAAGGGTTAACAAGTTTAATAAGAGGGGATTACTCAATGCAGGGAGGCAATGGGTTAAACAGGGGAATAAACGGTTCAGTTTGCAAAGGATATGCAGAGTTCAAAAAGAAAGGATAAGTTAAAGGCAGTTCATTTGAAGCACTTGGGTAAGGAGTTCCTCAAACTGTTACTCCTGCTGGTAACTCAATAGCGCCTGCAACGGCTGGCGCGGAGTCTTTTCCAGGAAGGTCCTGTGGGCCACAATGCCCCGTCTTCTGGTGGCAGCAGTTGGTCTCCGGTACCTTCCGCTGAGCCTAGTCTATATACTGCAGTGGCTGACAAGGATACAGGGCACAGTCCTATACGAGCCCAACGTGGCTCTCCAAATATACACTGCTATGTCTGGGCAAATATTGGCTGGCAACATCAGGGCACAAGTGTCAGTCCCGTATGCAGTCACTCCTATGTGGCACGTGTGCTGTGCTTACGGACACTGAGCGTACGGCTCCTTTCTCTCTGGTAGTCACCAGGCACGCTGCACCTCTCTCTGTAGTCACTCGGCACGCTGCACATCTCTCTGTAGTCACCGGGCACACTGCACCTCCCTCTGTAGTCACCGGGCACGCTACACCTCCCTCTCTCTCTCTGATCTCTGCTGCTGGTGGCAGGAGATGGTGAACGCTGGCCTGCACAATGCTGGTGCTCCCCAGACGGAGCACTCCTCTGCCTGGCTGCTGCTGCTGCTGTACACACGGCCCCTCTCAGCACAGCAGTCCCTCTGCAGGCAGTGGGGCCTGTCGCAGCGCCGGTACTGTTCGGAGGGAAGGGGCGCAGTCCTCCTCTCACCGTGCACTGCCCCAGGTTCATGCCAAAACTCCCCTGGTGTGCGCACTCTGCCATTTTATCCCCCGCCCCCTCTGTCAGGAGGAAGGTCCCGCTCGCTCAAGCCTCCCCCAGGCCAAAGGGGAAAGGCCACCTCGCCAAAGCTTCCCCCAGGGAACAAGGGACGCAGCCTTTCCAGTTCCGGACCCGGCACGCAGGTACCCGCTGTCTCGTCGTCCCCCTTACACCATGACCTGATCACATATTACCACCACATAGCGACCAAATACTGCAATACTGATCAATAATAAAAATAGAAATACAAATATTACCATAAGTGCCATTATACACAGGAGATCTGTACTTAGGATACAGTGTATAGAGTAAGTGTACAGGTAATTCAGTGATCACCAGTGACATTATACGCTGGAGCTCTGTACATAGTATCCAGTGTCAGTGTACAGGTAATACAATTATCACCAGTGACTTTATACACAGGAGCTTTGTATATAGTGTATAGTGTACAGGTAATGCAGGGATTAAAAGTGACATTATAAACAAAAGGTCTGCATATAATGTATAGTGTACAGGTAATACAGGGATCACCAGTGACATTAAACGCAGGAGCTCTATATATAGTGTCAGTGTACAGGTAATACAGGGATCACCAGTGACATTAAACGCAGGAGCTCTGTATATAGTGTATAGGTAATACAGTGACTCACCAGTGACATTTGTTACACCCGATCCCGGTCTGGTACCTTCCTGGGGTCTCTGTCGGGACTCCCACTGGGACAGCTGCCACGTGGCTGGGGTCTAACTGAAGGTAGCACCCATGTCCCCCAGGTATTCCATTCCAACCCTGTTCGATTGGACTTACCACGGTTGCCTGGGGCTCACTTAGTCATGCTCCCTGCGGAGCCCCCCGGACTGTGGTCCCGAGGTTCCACAGAAATATCAATAAAAAACTAATGTAAACTTCACCACTTGTGCCTCCACTGCCACAACATTACACACGTGAGCTCTGTATATAGTGCAAATAGTGTACAGGTAATACAGGGATCACCAGTGGCATTACACACAGGAGCTCTGTATATAGTACATATAGTGTATAGTGTTCAGGTAATACAGGGATCACCAGTGACATTATCCACAGGAGCTCTGTATATAGTGTATAGGTAATACAGTGACTCACCAGTGACATTACACAAAGGAGCTCTGTATCTAGTGCATATAGTGTATATTGTACAGGTAATACAGTGATCACCGGTAACATTACTCACAGGAGCTCTGTATATTGTGTCAGTGTACAGGAAATACAGGGGTCACCAGTTAAATTGTACACAGGAGCTCTGTATATACTTTATAGTGCAAAGGCAACACATTGACTCACTAGTGACATCTTTAGTTGAAGTCCTTCATCTTTGATTTTCTTTTTCAACCAGTTCAGACAACCATTACTTCTTCCAGCCAGGACTTGTCTCTGCAGGAAATAACACATTTATCTAGAACACCACTTGTAGAGCACATTACTGAATTTTTTTCCCCACTTCTACTCTACACCAGATGAAGAAGAAAAAAAGGCTACATAGTGCCACCCAGCACAGTAACAGGACCCCCCTCATTGAAAACAGTATCCTCAATAATAAAATGCATCTCTGCAGTAATAATATCCCTTAATTAGCCCCAACAGTAATAATACTCCCCATCCTGGCCCCCTTGTGTCTCATTTCTAGCCCCTTGTGTTCCTGGCTCCAGCCATATATTCTCCCATCCTGGCTCTATAGGTCCTCCCATCCTTCCCCATGTGACGTCTCATCCTGCCCCATATGATCTCCCATCCTGCCCCATCTGTCTCCATCCTACCCCATCTGACGTCGCCATCCTGCTCCATCTGGTGTCTCCATCCTTCCCCATGTGTCCCATGATCCTGCACCACGATTGTTCCCCATGTATTCCATGATCCTGCCCCATGTGTTCCATGATCCTGCCCCATCTGTCTCCATACTGCCTCATGTGTCCCATGATCCTGCCCTTTTTAAAATAAATTAATAAATATTCATGCAATTGTACTGACCAGGAAGATCAAATGTTATTTATGCTGCACAGTGAATGATGCTAATTTTCTGTTGTAATAGAACGTATCACCCCTACTCTGGAACCCTCTACCACAACACATCAGACTCTCGCCTACCATCGAAACCTTCAAAAAGAGCCTGAAGACCCACCTCTTCCGACAAGCCTACAACCTGCAGTAACCACCGATCGACCAAACCGCTGCATGACCAGCTCTATCCTCGCCTACTGTATCCTCACCCATCCCTTGTAGATTGTGAGCCTTCGCGGGCAGAGTCCTCTCTCCTCCTGTACCAGTTATGATTTGTATTGTTTAAGATTATTGTACTTGTTTTTATTATGTATACCCCTCCTCACATGTAAAGCGCCATGGAATAAATGGCGCTATAATAAATAATAATAATAATAATAATAACATTGATTTCATGATTTTAAGAGTTAATAAAAACATTATCGATGCATTATATCTTCCCCTAAGTGGTGCCCTTAACCCCTTAAGCCCCGAGGGTGGTTTGCTCGTTAACGACCGGGCCAATTTTTACAATTCTGACCACTGTCCCTTTATGAGGTTATAACTCTGGAACGCTTTAACAGATCTTAGCGATTCTGACATTGTTTTCTCGTGACATATTGTACTTCATGATAGTGGTAAAATTTCTTCGATATAACTTGCTTTTATTTGTGAACAAAATGGAAATTTGGCGAAAATTTAGAAAATTTTGCAATTTTCCAACTTTGAATTTTTATGCCCTTAAATCACAGAGATATGTCACGCAAAATACTTAATAAGTAACATTTCCCACATGTCTACTTTACATCAGCACAATTTTGGAATCAAATTTTTTTTTTGTTAGGGAGTTATAAGGGTTAAAAGTTGACCAGAAATTTCTCATTTTTACAACACCATTTTTTTTTTAGGGACCACATCTCATTTGAAGTCATTTTGAGGGGTCTATATGATAGAAAATACCCAAGTGTGACACCATTCTAAAAACTGCACCCCTGGAGGTGCTCAAAACCACATTCAAGAAGTTTATTAACCCTTCAGGTGTTTCACAGGAATTTTTGGAATGTTTAAATAAAAACGAACATTTAACTTTTTTCACACAAAATTTATTTCAGCTCCAATTTGTTTTATTTTACCAAGGGTAACAGGAGAAAATGGACCCCAAACGTTGTTGTACAATTTGTCCTGAGTACGCTGATACCCCATATGTGGGTGTAAAGCAATGTTTGGGCGCATGGCAGAGCTCGGAGGGGAAGGAGCGCCATTTGACTTTTCAATGCAGAATTGACTGGAATTGAGATGGGACGCCATGTTGCGTTTGGAGAGCCCCTGATGTGCGTAAACATTGAAATCCCCCACAAGTGACACCATTTTGGAAAGTAGACCCCTTAAGGAACTTATCTAGATGTGTGGTGAGCACTTTGACCAAACAAGTGCTTCACAGAAGTTTATAATGCAGAGCTGTAAAAATAAAAAATCATATTTTTTCACAAAAATGATCTTTACGCCCCCAATTTTTTATTTTCCCTAGGGTAAGAGAAGAAATTAGACCACAAAAGTTGTTGTGCAATTTGTCCTGAGTACGACGATACCCCATATGTGGGGGTAAACCACTGTTTTGGCGCATAGCAGAGCTCGGAAGGGAAGGAGCGCCATTTTACTTTTCAATGCAAAATTGACTGGAATTAAGATGGGACGCCATGTAGCGTTTGGAGAGCCCCTGATGTGCCTAAACATTGAAACCCCCACAAGTGACACCATTTTGGAAAGTAGACCCCTTAAGGAACTAATCTAGATGTGTGGTTAGCACTTTGACCCAACAAGTGCTTCACAGAAGTTTATAATGCAGAGCCGTAAAAATAAAAAATCATATTTTTTCACAAAAATGATATTTTTGCCCCCAATTTTTTATTTTCCCAAGGGTAAAAGAAGAAATTGGACCCCAAAAGTTGTTGTGAAATTTGTCCTGAGTACGCTGATACCCCATATGTGGGTGTAAAGCAATGTTTGGGCGCATGGCAGAGCTCGAAAGGGAAGGAGCGCCATTTGACTTTTCAATGCAGAATTGACTGGAATTGAGATGGGACGCCATGTGTTATGATCTGGTGGCCTAGGAGCAGCATGAGACGTACTCTGGAGAAGGTGGTACCTGTACTGACCGCAGACCCTGAACTTAACACCGCAACTAGAAGTAGCCGTGGAATGTACCTAACACTCCCTGGACATCTCGACACAGCCGGAGGACTAATTACCCCTAGAGATAGAAAAGGGAAAACTATCTTGCCTCAGAGAAAATCCCCAAAAGATAGACAGCCCCCCACAAATATTGACTGTGAGAGGAGAGGGAAATAACATACGCAGACTGAAATCAGAATTTAGCAAAGGAGGCCACTTCTAGCTAAATAGAAAGGATAGGACAGAATACTATGCGGTCAGTATTAAAACACTAGAAAATATCCACCACAGAAAATACAAAATCTCCACATCTAACTAAAGACATGGAGGGTATATCTGCATCTCCAGAGATACCAGCTTGGCTGAACAAATCCTTATACAGACCAAGCTGGACAAAACAAAACATGGAAAATAACTTGAACGATCAGGCCCACAGCATGTGGACTGCAAAAAACAAAGCCAGAACTTATCTTTGTTGAAATGAACAGCAAGCAAGAGAGACCAGGCAGGGAAGTGAATCCTCCAGGAAACAATGGACAACTGGCACTAACTAAAGGGTCAAGCAAGACTAAATAGCCCACTCAGAATTGCAATAAGTGGACACACCTGATGAATGCTGCGATCCAAAGACAGCAGCGCTACCACTTATAACCACCGGAGGGAGCCCAAGAGCAGAATTCACAACAGCCATGTTGCGTTTGGAGAGCCCCTGATGTGCGTAAACATTGAAACCCCCCACAAGTGACACCATTTTGGAAAGTAGACCCCTTAAGGAACTTATCTAGATGTGTGGTGAGCACTTTGACGCAACAAGTGCTTCACAGAAGTTTATAATGCAGAGCTGTAAAAATAAAAAATCATATTTTTTCAAAAAATGATCTTTACGCCCCCAATTTTTTATTTTCCCTAGGGTAAGAGAAGAAATTAGACCACAAAAGTTGTTGTGCAATTTGTCCTGAGTACGACGATACCCCATATGTGGGGGTAAACCACTGTTTGGGCGCATAGCAGAGCTCGGAAGGGAAGGAGCGCCATTTTACTTTTCAATGCAAAATTGACTGGAATTAAGATGGGACGCATGTTGCGTTTGGAGAGCCCCTGATGTGCCTAAACATTGAAACCCCCACAAGTGACACCATTTTGGAAAGTAGACCCCTTAAGGAACTTATCTAGATGTGTAGTTAGCACTTTGACCCAACAAGTGCTTCACAGACGTTTATAATGCAGAGCCGTAAAAATAAAAAATCATATTTTTTCACAAAAATGATATTTTTGCCCCCAATTATTGATTTTCCCAAGGGTAAAAGAGGAAATTGGACCCCAAAAGTTGTTGTGCAATTTGTCCTGAGTACGCTGATACCCCATATGTGGGGGTAAACGACTGTTTGGGCGCATGGCAGAGCTCGGAAGGGAAGGAGCGTCGTTTGACTTTTCAATGCAAAATTGACTGGAATTGAGATGGGACACCATGTCGCATTTGGAGAGCCCGTGATGTGCCTAAACATTAAAACCCCCCACAAGTGACACAATTTTGGAAAGTAGACCCCCTAAGGAACTTATCTAAATGTGTTTTGAGAGCTTTGAACCCCCAAGTGTTTCACTACAGTTTATAACGCAGAGCCGTGAAAATAATTTTTTATTTTTCTTTAACAAAAATGATTTTTTAGCCCCCAGTTTTGTATTTTCACAAGGGTAACAGGATAAATTGGACCCGAATCGTTGTTGTCCAATTTGTCCTGGGTACGCTGATACCCCATATGTGGGGGGAAACCACTGTTTGGGCGGATGGCAGAGCTCAGAAGGGAAGGAGCGCCATTTGGAATGCAGACTTAGATGCATTGGTCTGCAGGCGTCACGTTGCATTTGCAGAGCCCCTGATGTACCCAAACAGTAGAAACCCCCCACAAGTGACCCCATATTGGAAACTAGACCTCCCAAGGAACTTATCTAGATGTGTTGTGAGAACTTTGAACCCCCAAGTGTTTCACTACAGTTTATAACGCAGAGCCGTGAAAATAAAAATTCCTTTTTTTTTTCACAAAAATGATTTTTTAGCCCCCAGTTTTGTATTTTCACAAGGGTAACAGGATAAATTAGACCCCAAAAGTTGTTGTGCAATTTGTCCTGAGTACGCTCATACCCCATATGTGGGGGTAAACGACTGTTTGGGAGCATGGCAGAGCTCGGAAGGGAAGGAGCGCCGTTTGACTTTTCAATGCAAAATTGACTGGAATTGAGATGGGACACCATGTCGCATTTGGAGCGCCCCTGGTGTGCCTAAACATTAAAACCCCCCACAAGTGACATCATTTTGGAAAGTAGACCCCCTAAGGAACTTATCTAGATGTGTTTTGAGAGCTTTGAACCCTCAAGTGTTTCACTACAGTTTATAACGCAGAGCCATGAAAATAATTTTTTTTTTCACAAAAATGATTTTTTAGCCCCCAGTTTTGTATTTTCACAAGGGTAACAGGATAAATTGGACCCTAAAAGTTGTTGTCCAATTTGCCGTGAGTACGCTGATACCCCATATGTGGGGGGAAACCACTGTTTTGGCGGATGGCAGAGCTCAGAAGGGAAGGAGCGCCATTTGGAATGCAGACTTAGATGGATTGGTCTGCAGGCATCACGTTGCATTTGCAGAGCCCCTGATGTACCCAAACAGTAGAAACCCCCCACAAGTGACCCCATATTGGAAACTAGACCTTCCAAGGAACTTATCTAGATGTGTTGTGAGAACTTTGAACCCCCAAGTGTTTCACTATAGTTTATAACGCAGAGCTGTGAAAATAAAAATTCTTTTTTTTTTCACAAAAATGATTTTTTAGCCCCCAGTTTTGTATTTTCACAAGGGTAACAGGATAAATTGGACCCCAAAAGTTGTTGTGCAATTTGTCCTGAGTACGCTGATACCCCATATGTTGGGGTAAACCCCTGTTTGGGCGCATGGGAGAGCTCGGAAGGGAAGGAGCGCCGTTTGACTTTTTCAACGCAGAATTGGCTGGAATTGAGATCGAACGCCATGTCGCGTTTGGAGAGCCCCAGATGTGCCTGAACAGTGGAAACTCCCCAATTCTACCTGAAACCCTAATCCAAACACACCCCTAACCCTAATCCCAACGGTAACCCTAACCACACCCCTAACCATGACACACCCCTAACTCTAATCCAAACCCTAACCCTAACTTTAGCCCAAACCCTAACCCTAACTTTAGCCCCAACCCTAACCCTAACTTTAGCCCCAACCCTAACTTTAGCCCCAACCCTAACCCTAACTTTAGCTCCAACCCTAGCCCCAACCTTAACCCTAGCCCTAGCCCTAACCCTAGGCCTAACCCTAGCCCTAACCCTAACCCTAGCCCTAACCCTAGCCCTAACCCTAATGGGAAAATGGAAATAAATACATTTTTTTTATTTTATTATTTTTCCCTAACTAAGGGGGTGATGAAGGGGGGTTTGATTTACTTTTATAGTGTTTTTTATTGCGGATTTTTATGATTGGCAGCTGTCACACACTAAAAGATGCTTTTTATAGCAAAATGCATCTCCACATTTTGAGACCTATAATTTTTCCATATTTTGGTCCACAGAGTCATGTGAGGTCTTGTTTTTTGCGGGACGAGTTGTCGTTTTTACTGGTAACATTTCCGGGCATAAGACATTTTTTGATCGCTTTTTATTCCGATTTTTGTCAGGCAGAATGACAAAAAAACAGCTATTCATGAATTTCTTTTGGGGGGGCGTTTATACCGTTCCACGTTTGGTAAAATTGATAAAGCATTTTTATTCTTCGGGTCAGTACGATTACAGCGATACCTCATTTATATCATTTTTTTATGTTTTGGCGCTTTTATACGATAAAAACTATTTTATAGAATAAATAATTATTTTGGCATCGCTTTATAACTTTTTTCTTTTTTCTTTGGTGATGCTGTATGGCAGCTCGTTTTTTGCAGGACAAGATGACGTTTTCAGCGGTACCATGGTTATTTATATCCGTCTTTTTGATCGCGTGTTATTCCACTTTTTGTTCGGCGGTATGATAATAAAGCGTTGCTTTTTGCCTCGTTTTTTTTTTTTCCTACGGTGTTCACTGAAGGGGTTAACTAGTGGGACAGTTTTATAGGTTAGGTCGTTACGGACGCGGCGATACTAAATATGTGTACTTTTATTGTTTTTTTTATTTATATAAAGAAATGTATTTATGGGAATAATATTTTTTTTTCTTTATTTTGGAATTTTTTTTTTTTTTTTACACATGTGGACATTTTTTTTTATTACATTTTTACTTTGTCCCGGGGGGGGACATCACAGATCGCTGATCTGACAGTTTGCACAGCACTCTGTCAGATCGGCGATCTGACTTACAGTGCTGCAGGCTTACCAAGCGCTTGCTCTGAGCAGGCACTCGGTAAGCCACCTCCCTCCCTGCAGGACCCGGATGCCGCGGCCATTTTGGATCTGGGCCTGCTGCAGGGAGGAGAGGTAAGAGATCCTCACAGCAACGCGATCACATCGCGTTGCTCCGGGGGTCTCAGGGAAGCCCGCAGGGAGCCCCCTCCCTGTGCGATGATTCCCTGTAACGCCGGCACACCGCGATCATGTTTGATCGCGGTGTGCCGGGGGTAATGTGCTGGGGCGGTCCGTGACCGCTCCTATCACATAGTGCCGGATGTCAGCTGCGATAGGCAGCTGACACCCGGCCGCGATCGGCCGCACTCCCCCCGTGAGCGCGGCCGATCGCATATGACGTACTATCCCGTCACTGGGAATTAAGTCCCAGGTCACCTTGACGGGATAGTACGTCACATGGGATTAAGGGGTTAAAATTCTAAATATCACACAAAAATGAAACAGTCCTCTATTGGCTTTATCAAAAAATTAAAGGGAACACTAAAATCCCACATCCTAGATATCACTGAATGAAATATTCCAGTTGTAAATCTTTATTCATTACATAGTAGAATGTTTTGAGAACAATAAAACCTAAAAATGATCAACATAAATCAAAAAATATCCCATGGAGGTCTGGAGTTGTAATGATGCTCAAAATCAAAGTGGAAAATGAAGTTACAGGCTGATCCAACTTCAGTGGAAATGCCTCAAGACAAGAAAATGCTGCTCATTAGTGTGTATGGCCTCCACGTGCCTGTATGACCTCCCTACAATGCCTGGGCATGCTCCTGATGAGGTGGCAGATGGTCCCCTGAGGGATCTCCTTCCAGACCTGGACTAAAGCATCCGCCAACTCCTGGACAGTCTGTGGTGCAACGTGATGTTGGTGGATGGTGCGAGACATGATGTCCCAGATGTGTTCAATCAGATTCAGGTCTGGGGAACGGGCGGGCCAGTCCATAGCTTCAATGCCTTCATCTTGCAGGAACTGCTGACACACTCCAGCCACATGAGGTCTGGCATTGTCCTGCATTAGGAGGAACCCAGGGCCAACCGCACCAGCATATAGTCTCACAAGGGGTCTGAGGATCTCATCTCGGTACCTAATGGCAGTCAGGCTACCTCTGGTGAGCACATGGAGGGCTGTGCAGCCCTCCAAAGAAATGCCTCCCCACACCATTACTGACCCACTGCCAAACCGGTCATGCTGAAGGATGTTGCAGGCAGATCGCTCTCCATGGCATCTCCAGACTCTGTCACGTCTGTCACATGTGCTCAGTGTGAACCTGCTTTCATCTGTGAAGAGCACAGGGCGCTAGTGGCAAATTTGCCAATCCTAGTGTTCTGTGGCAAATGCCAAGCGTCCTGCACGGTGTTGGGCTGTGAGCACAACCCCCATCTGTGGACGTCGGGCACTCAGACCATCCTCATGGAGTCGGTTTCTAACCATTTCTGCAGACACATGCACATTTGTGGCCTGCTGGAGGTCATTTTGCAGGGCTCTGGCAGTGCTCCTCCTGTTCCTCCTTGCACAAAGGCGGAGGTAGCGGTCCTGCTGCTGGGTTGTTGCCCTCATACGGCCCCCTCCACGTCTCCTGGTGTACTGGCCCATCTCCTGGTAGCACCTCCAGCCTCTGGACACTACGCTGACAGACACAGCAAACCTTGCCACAGCTCGCATTGATGTGCCATCCTGGATGAGCTGCACTACCTGAGCCACTTGTGTGGGTTGTAGAGTCCGTCTCATGCTACCACAAGTGTGAAAGCACAACCAACATTCAAAAGTGACCAAAACATCAGCCAGAAAGCATTGGTACTGAGATTTAGTCTGTGGTCCCCACCTGCAGAATCACTCCTTTATTGAGGGTGTCTTGATAATTGCCAATAATTTCCATCTGTTGTCTATTCCATTTGCACAACAGCATGTGAAATTGATTGTCAGTGTTGCTTCCCAAGTGGACAGTTTGATTTCACAGAAGTTTGATTTACTTGGAGTTATATTTTGTTGTTTAAGTGTTCCCTTTATTTTTTTGAGCAGTGAATATAAAAGGTAATGTATGGGAAAAATAAGAAAAAGGAGAAAAAGATCTGTATGAAAAAGCTGCCAGGAGTGGTTGTAACAGGAAAACTGGGTGTTTCCTGCCTAAGATTTCTGTAAAGCCTGTTTACTAAGGCCTGGCCATTCAGTCTGATGGTTCCATACCGCTGGGCACGCCAACAATTTAAGATGATTATGGCTAATTACCTGTAAAGCTGAGGTGATGCTGTAACGAGGCAGAGAGTTCACAAGCTGATGGCTCTCCACTCCTGGGATAAAGCTCATGTGAGTTAAGCAACTGGTATGCTGTGTACACTACGCATCGCTCTCAGGGACAGATATATCATTGGTGCAAAGTGTGCAGCCGCACAGGGGCCTAAGAGGTAAGAAGCCCCTATCCCCTTCAAATCAACAAGCATAGACACAAAGAGGAACAAGTATATTGTTCTTGAACAGGGGCCCTTTCATTTCTGTGTCCTCTACTGGCTGTATTAAAGGGGTTGTCTGGTCACAACACATTGATGACTTATCTGTCACCAAGTATTGTTTAATATGATTGTTCTGTCCACTACAGCATCATGTTATGAAGTCCATGAAAACTCATTGACAGCTCACATCGCCATCTGTCTGCAGTCTATGATTAACATTTTAACGTACAGTGGGTACAGAAAGTATTAAGACCTCTTTAAATTTTTCACTCTTTGTTTCATTGCAGCCATTTGGTAAACTCAATAAAGTTCATTTTTTTCACATAAAAGTACACTCTGCACCCCATCTTGACTGAAAAAAGCAGAAATGTAGAAATTTGTGCAAATTTAATAAAAAATAAAAATTGAAATATCACGGTCATAACTAGTGTTGAGCATTCCGATGCTGCAAGTATCGGGTATCGGCCGATACTTGCTGTATCGGAATTTCCGATACCGAGATCCGATATTTTTGTAATATCGGATATCGGTATCGAAACAACATTAATGTAAAAAGGTGTAAAAGAAAGAATTAAAATAAAAAAAATCGCTATACTCACCTGTCCGACGCAGCCGGGACCTCGGCGATTGTAAGCGGCAGCGTTGTTTCTTTAAAATTCGCGCTTTTACTTGCTTACGTGAATTCCCGGCTTCTGATTGGTCAGGGCGGCCATGTTGCCGGGACTCGGACCAATCACAGCAAGCCGTGACGAAATTACGTCACGGCTTGCTGTGATTGGTCCGCGTCCCGGCAACATGGCCGCCATTAACCAATCACAAGCCGTGACGTCACGGGAGGCTGGACACGCGCTTATTTTGAAAAGCGCGCGTGTCCAGCCTCCCGTGACGTCACGGCTTGTGATTGGTCACGGCGCCATATTGCCGGGATGCGGACCAATCACAGCAAGCCGTGACGAAATTACGTCACGGCTTGCTGTGATTGGTCCGCGTCCCAGGAACATGGCCGCCATTAACCAATCACAAGCCGTGACGTCACGGGAGGCTGGACACGCGCTTATTTTGAAAAGCGCGCGTGTCCAGCCTCCCGTGACGTCACGGCTTGTGATTGGTCACGGCGCCATATTGCCGGGACGCGGACCAATCACAGCAAGCCGTGACGTAATTTCGTCACGGCTTGCTGTGATTGGTCCGAGTCCCGGCAACATGGCCGCCCTGACCAATCAGAAGCCGGGAATTCACGTAAGCAAGTAAAAGCGCGAATTTTAAAGAAACAACGCTGCCGCTTACAATCGCCGAGGTCCCGGCTGCGTCGGACAGGTGAGTATAGCGATATTTTTTATTTTAATTCTTTCTTTTACACATTTATATGGTTCCCAGGGCCTGAAGGAGAGTTTCCTCTCCTTCAGACCCTGGGAACCATCAGGAATACCGTCCGATACCTGAGTCCCATTGACTTGTATTGGTATCGGGTATCGGTATCGGATTGGATCCGATATTTTGCCGGTATCGGCCGATACTTTCCGATACCGATACTTTCAAGTATCGGACGGTATCGCTCAACACTAGTCATAACTATTCAGACCCTTTGCTCAGACACTCATATTTAAGTCACATGCTGTCCATTTCTTTGTGATCCTCCTTGAGATGGTTCTACTCCTTCATTGGAGTCCAGCTGTGTTTAGTTAAACTGATATGACTTGATTTGGAAAGGCACACACCTGACTATATACAGTAAGATCTCACAGCTCACAGTGCATGTCAGACCAAATGAGAATCATGAGGTCAAAGGAACTGGCCAAGGAGCTCAGAGACAGAATTGTGGCAAGGCACAGATCTGGCCAAGGTTACAAAAGAATTTCTGCAGTACTCAAGGTTCCTAAGAGCACAGTGGCCTCCATAATCCTTAAATGGAAGAAGTTTGGGACCACCAGACGTCTTCCTAGACCTGGCCATCCAGCCAAACTGAGCAATCATGGGAGAAGAGCCTTGGTGAGAGAGGTAAAGAAGAATCCCAAGATCACTGTGGCTGAGTTCGAGATATGCAGTATGGAGATGGGAGAAAGTTCCACAAAGTCAACTATCACTGCAGCCCTCCACCAGTCGGGCCTTTATGGCAGAGTGGCCCGACTGAAGCCTCTGCTCAGTGCAAGACATATGAAAGCCCGCATAGAGTTTGCTGAAAAACACATGAAGGACTCCGAGGCTATGAGAAATAAGATTCTTTGGTCTGAGGAGACGTAGATAGACCTTTTTGGTGATAATTCTGAGCGGTATGTGTGGAGAAAACCAGGCACTGCTCATCACCTGCCCAATACAATCCCAACAGTGAAACATGGTGGTGGCAGCATCATGCTATGGGGGTGTTTTTCAGCTGCAGGGACAGGACGACTGGTTGCCATTGAAGAAAACATAAATGCGGCCAAGTACAGAGATGTTCTGGATGAAAACCTCTTCCAGAGTGCTCTGGACCTCTGACTTGGCTGAAGGTTCACCTTCCAACAAGACAATGACCCTAAGCACACAGCTAAAATAACAAAGGTGTGGCTTCAGAACAACTCTGTGACTATTCTTGACTGGCCCAGCCAGAGCCCTGACCTAAACCCAATTGAGCATCTCTGGAGTGACCTGAAAATGGCTGTTCCCCAACGTTCACCGTCCAACCTGATGGAACTGGAGAGGATCTGCAAGGAAGAATGGCAGAGGATCCCCAAATCCAGATGTGAAAAACTTGTTGCATCATTCCCAAGAAGACTCATGGCTGTACTAGCACAAAAGGTGCTTCTACTCAATACTGAGCAAAGGGTCTGAATCCTTATGACCATGTGATATTTCAGTTTTTCTGTTTT
Source organism: Ranitomeya variabilis (assembly GCF_051348905.1). Classification (NCBI taxonomy): domain Eukaryota; kingdom Metazoa; phylum Chordata; class Amphibia; order Anura; family Dendrobatidae; genus Ranitomeya; species Ranitomeya variabilis. Next base: position 1,067,783,622 of record NC_135232.1, on the reverse strand, counting down.
AATAAATTTGCAAAAATTACTACATTTCTGTTTTTTTTTTTCAGTCAAGATGGGATGCAGAGTGTACAATAATGGGAAAAAAATGAACTTTTTTGAATTTACCAAATGACAGCAATGAAACAAAGAGTGAAAAATTTAACTTTCCATATCCACTGTATAGTAGAAGCTTTTTCATTTATTTATCCATACATTAGAATCACTGATGAAACACTGATGGTAAAAAATGACACATTGACCAAACACTGATGAAAATCGGACCGTTATGCACTTACCAGAAAAATCACTGACTTCTGATTGGGGCATTTGGCTATGTGCACATGAAGTCTTTTTGCAGAATTTTGGGGCAGATCCTGAGATGAACCTTCAAGTTTTTGAGGAGGTTTGAGGGATTTTTTTAGGAGAATTTGAAAAGTTTCCACTCAGATTACACTCTGGTTTGTGCCTCAAAACTTCTTAAAAAACCTCTGTGTGTACACACTGTTTAGGATGGCAATAGCAGGGAGGATTTTCTTGGCACCACTGGACCTATAAGCACTTTCTTTACATGTAAAAAAAACTGTAGAAAAAAATGTAGAAGTACCTTTTATATGATCTCTTTAATGCTAATTTTCCTTTTTTCTTTAGTATTATATTAAACTGTGTCTAAAAATTTGAAATAAGGAATTAAGAACAGAAAAACCTGATATCCCAAAGAAAAACATTTACAAAAATATACAATGATATACACCGCGTTCCAAATTAATATCCAAATGCTATTTTTCTCTAATTTTCCTAAATGGTCGCTGCAAATGAGTCAGTATAGTGTTCAAATCATCAACAGTTGGAGGATAAATCACATTTTACTGGACAAACCTCACAATGATAACATTATTTCTTTCAAAACTAAAAAAACCCTCAAAATGCACTATTGCAAATTATTATACACAACAAAGTTTCCAAACATTTTATAGCTTGTAAATAAATGAAAATGGGGATTTGTTGACTTCGGAAAATTTTAATCAAAAACATCTTAAGTTACATGTTAACATAGGACCTTTGTTTGATATCATCTTCACAATTCTTGCATCCATTGAACTTGTGAGCTCTTAGACAGTTTCTCCTTGAATTTCTTAGCAAAATGTCAGAATCAACTCCAGAGCTGCTGTTTTTATGTGAACTTCCTTCCACCCTCATAGATCTTTTGTTTGAGGATACGCAATAGGTTTTAACCCCTTAATGATCGTCGATCCACCTTCTAACAGCAACAGCAGCAGTTAAGGGTACTTATGCCTCAGCGCCGCTTTTTAATGGCGCTGATAAATAAGTGTATAGCGCCCCCCAGAGTCAGAATTTCTCTGGGGTCTCGGCTACCGGGGGTAGGTGAGACCCCAGAGAATATGATTCTGGTTGGGTCGTTATTAACGGAATAACAGCGACTGTAAAAAAACCCGTCAATTTCCCATTTAATTTCTCTGATGTGATACCCCGACATGCGAGGTATTGTCATACTCAGGAGAAATTGCACAACAAATTTTGTGGTCCACTTTCTCTTGATACCCTTGTGAAAATAAAAAAAAAGGTTCCAAAGTAAATTTTTTGTGAAAGTGTTCATTTTTTCCTTCCACGTTGCTTTAGTTGTCGTAAAGCACCTGAAGGGTTAATAAACTTCTCAAATGTGGTTTGGCGCACCTTGAGGGTTGCAGTTTTTAGAATGGTGTCACTTTTGGGTATTTTCTGTTATATTGACCCCCAAACTCACTTGTGAAATGTGAGGTGGTCCCTAACAAAATGGTTTTGTAAATTTTGTTGGAAAAATGAGAAATCGCTGGTCAACTTTTAACCCTTATAACGTCCTACCAAAAAAAATAATGTTTCCAAAATTGTGCTGATGTAAAGTAGACATGTGGGAAATGTTATTTATTAACTATTTTGTGTGACATAACTCTCTGATTTTAAGGGTACAAAAATTAAAAGTTTGAAAATTGCAAAATTTTCCACATTTTTGTCAATTTTAATTTTTTTTTCATAAATAAACGCACGTCATATCGAAGAAATTTTACCACTACCATGAAGTACAATATGTCACTAAAAATTATTCTCAGAATCAGTGGGATACGTTGAAGCATTCCAGAGCTATAACTTCACAAAGTGACAGTGGTCAGAATTGTAAAAATTGGCTTGGTCATTAAGTACCAAATTGGCTCTGTCACTAAGGGGTTAAATAGGGTTAAGTGTCAGGGGAGAATAATGGCCACTTCATTGGTTTCACTCCTTTTATGCCCAGAGCAGCCAATGACTCAGAGGTATTCTTGGCAGCATGAGATGGTGCATTGTAATGATTTTGCTACAGATGGCACGGTTCTTCTTTTTGTACGGTGTAAGAAAGTGGTCAGCTAGAAACTCTATATATTTTGCCTAGGTCATTTGCTCACCTTCTGGGATCCTAAAGGGGCTTACCAACTCTCTCCCTATGATTCTGCCACCTCCTTACTGATGTCGCAGCTTTGATAGATGGTGGCCATCCACCAACCATCCACTACTCCATCCATCTGGACCATCCAGGATTGTACAGCAAGTCATCAGTAAACAAGACTGTTTTAAAAGTAGTCTACATGTATGTCTGGGCCCACTGCTACCATTTCTGCTTGTGAGCACTAATAGTAGGTTTATGCACAACTGCAAGGCTCTGGAGGAATCCTACATCTTGAGGTTCACAGGACTCCAGAAGTACCAGCAGCTGTAAATACCTGTTTGCAACTTTGTAATGGTATTTTAGTAGCTGCTCTCTTAATCTGATTAATTCGTCTGGCAGAAACCTTCCTCATCATGCCTTTATCTGCATGAACCTATCTGTGCTTTGCATCAGACATAAATGTCTTCACAGTACGATCAGACCTAAGTTTTTGTGAAATATCTAATGTTTTCATACCTTATCCAAGACATTGCACTATTTGACGCATTTCAGCAGCCGAGAGTTCCTTTTTCTTTCCCATACTGCTTGAAACCTGTGACCTGTGTAATTATATGGAACATGCTTCTTAAGCAGTTTTCCTTGAATCTGGCACCTGATAAACTAATTGTCACGGGTGTTTGAAACTGACTTCAGTGATACAAGGAGCCCTGAGACACAATACCACCCATGAGTTTATGTGAAGAACAAAAAATTACATCTTTATGACACTTAAATCCAATTTGCATAATCATTTGGAATGCGGTGTATATTAATAAATACTAATTGTGGAGAGTAATTATAGGGTTACAGTGTCCTAGAGGAATACAAAATGTATATTACAACAGAATATGCCAGGATTGTCTAAATGTGTTCGAAAGGAAATGTCAGACAATTTAAAACTGATAACTTAGACATACTGTAGGACAAAACATTCTCACATAATAGAGGAATAATACAATAGTTTTGGGTGAGATCTTTACAGTGGCAGGATTCGGTCGGTTCAGTAAATGAACGTGCATCCTCAAACACAGTTCAGTTAAAATCTATTGCCATCATGCAGGAAGACACCCAATCAGAGGCTTGGTAGCTGATGTCTGCACACACGTCGCCTGCGTATGATGTCACTGCCATGCGGAGGCGCGTCCGCGCCTCAAATAGATGAGGAAGAGGATGCCACCAGCGCGCGGCCAGGAAAGGAGAAACTTCTTTTTGGTTTTGTACTGAAAGCCGCAATATGGAAGCAGGATGGAGACACATGGGGCAGGATGGAGACACCTGGGGCAGAATGAAGACACATATGGTACCAGGATGGGAGGACATGTGGGGCCAGGATGGGAGGACATATGGGACTAAGATGGGATGCCATATGGGGCCAGTATGGGAGATGTTATTACAGAAAGAGGACAGGATGTGTGACATTATTACTGTAGGGGCTAACTAAGGGGTATTATTACTGCTGTCGTGTATTTTATTTTTGGGATACTGTTTTCAGGGGGGGAAGTCCTGTTACTGTGCAGGGCAACACTATGTCACTTTTTTTCTTCCTCCGATGCAGTGTAGAAGTTGGAGAAAATTTGGGGAATGCGCTCTAGATAACTGAGTTATTTTCTACAGAGACGAATGTGAATATCTTCAACTAGAGACGTCACCTGTACACTTACGTTATACACTGATACTATATACAGAGCTACTATGTATAATGTCACTGGTGGTCCCTCTACTACCTATATACTATTTACAGAAATCCTGTGTATAATGTCACTGGTGATCCCTGTATTACCTGTATACTCTATACAGAGCTTCTGTGTATAAAGTCACTGGTGAGTCATTGTATTACCTATACACTCGCACTATATAAAGAGCTCCTATGTATAATGTCAGTGGTGATGCCTGTATTACCTGTACACTGAGACTATAAATTGAGCTCCTGTGTATAATGTCACCAGTGATCCCTGAATTACCTGTACACTACAGTATATACATAGCTCCTGTATATAATGTAACTGGTGATCACTGTATTACCTGTACACTGACACTATATACAGAGCTCCCATGTATAATGTCACTGGTTATCACTGTATTACCTGTACACTTACACTATACACTGTATATTATGTGCAGATCTCCTGTGTATAATGTCACTGGTGATAACTGTATTACCTGTACACTATATACAGAGCTCCTATGTATAATGTCACTTGTGATCACGGTATTACCTGTACACTTACACTATACACTGTATACTAGGTACAGAGTTCCTGTGTATAATGTCATTGGTGATCTCTGTCTTACCTGTACACTGACACTATATACAGAGTTCCTGTGTATAATGTCACTGGTTATCACTGCCTTACCTCTACAATGACACTATATACAGAGTTCCTGTGTATAATGTCACTGGTTATCACTGCCTTACCTCTACAATGACACTATATACAGAGTTCCTGTGTATAATGTCACTGGTTATCACTGTATTACCTGTACACTGACACTATACAGTGTATATTATGTGCAGATCTCCTGTGTATAATGTCACTGGTGATAACTGTATTACCTGTACACTATATACAGAGTTCCTGTGTATAATGTCACTGGTGATCATGGTATTACCTGTACACTATACACTGTATACTAGGTACAGAGTTCCTGTGTATAATGTCACTGGTGATCTCTGTATTACCTGTACACTGACACTATATACAGAGTTCCTGTGTATAATGTCACTGGTGATCTCTGTATTACCAGTACAATGACACTATATACAGAGTTCCTGTGTATAATGTCACTGGTTATCACTGCATTACCCGTACACTATATACTATATACAGATTTCCTGTGTATAATGTCACTGGTGAGTCACTGTATTACCAGTACACTTACACTTTACACTGTATACAATGTACAGAGCTCCTGCAAAGAATGGCACTTATGGTAATATTAATATTGTGGGTTTTTTATTAATGATCAGTATTGTAGTATTTGGTCACTATGTGGTGGTAATATGTGGTCTGGTCATGGTGTAGGGTATTTGTCCCTTGTATGTCATATTATTCGGTTACTATGTGGTCTGGTGGAATTTGTCCCTTATAAGTGGTATTATTTGTTCACTATGTGGTGGCAATATGTGATCTGGTCATGGTGGGTTGGTATTTGTCTCCTGTATGTGGTATTATTCGGTTACTATGTGGTGGTAATATGTAATCTGGTCATGATGTAGTGGTATTTGTCCCTGGTATGTGGAATTATTCGGTCACTATGTGGTGGTAATATGTAATTTGATCATGGTGTGGTGGTATTTGTCCATTTTATGTGGTATTATTCAGTCACTATGCAGTGGTAATATCTGGTCCGGCCATGGTTTGATGGTATTTGTCTCTTGTATGTGGTATTATTGGTCATTTTAAAAAAATGTATGTGACATATGGGAACTGTTAATGTGTGATTGGTGAGGATGTGGTGGTGCAGAAGTGGAGTTTTTCCAAGAGTAGGTGGTGGGACTGTGGAAGCTTTGAGAGATAGAGGTCAGAGCTGGGGTTGGAGTCTCAAGGGGGGCCGAAGATTTTGGCAGTATGAGACCCTGAAATTCCTGGTGGTAGCCCTGTATAATACTAACGGTTGGTAGATCATAATAAATGCTGACATTGCTGCCTGTGTCCTAAGAAGTAATAACTGAGAGCTAACAATAACTTTGTTGTGCACATAGCTGCTGTTCAGAACAGCAGAAATAATACCAGCCTTTTTCATGTGCAAATACATTACATTTTTTGTCACTTGAAGACTAAGCCCGACGTCCTTTATTTCCTGAATTCTTCAGCTTTTATGTACACGACCAAACTATGAAGAAAAAAAAATAAAAAATCTGCTTTGGAATATCTATATTAGACAAGTTAACAATGTGATGTAATCACCGGGAAAGCCAGTGCCAACACCACAGGAACAGAGCGGGCACCAGAGGCGAGTGTTATTATTTTACAAGGGGGAAAAGGGAAACATTGGAATTGAGAAAGGGTTGTCTGAGCAGTGTAGAACCACTTTAACTTCCACACAAAATAACATTCCCATAGCACCGTATCTTATAAATCTGCATTTTGCCTTTTCTCTGAGAAATTTATGAATAAATTGACAACTGGGAATTATTATTAACAAAATGTGTGTGCATTCACAATATGATACTGCCAGCACGGATTGGACAGTGTCAGACTTTGTAGACACACCCAGTTGTCAATGTATTCATGTTTCTAGAAGGAAACACAGAGGAATGGCATCATTCACATTACAAATTAACTATATAGGTATATCCCCACAACCACTCAGTGAGAGAACATGGTACCCCCCTACATGACAGGCTCGGAGAGGACAGCAGTGGGGGACTCAACTAACGAGGCAGAGGAGTGACCAGGGATCAATAGGGGATCAATGGGGGGTTATATGATATTTATTTTTTCACATTGCACTTGCACATCGCCACACTTCATTGTAATGAAAAGAGATTTCTGGGATGGCTACATAATTTATACATTTTTTTCGGTTCTAGCACCGCCATGCACCCGTCTTCCCCCTCTGATTAGTTAATGAGTACATAATGAGCATTCTTATGTAATAGTGTAACCACATAACCTGTGCCTGCTACTACATCAGCCTCACAGTACTAATTAGAGGAGACATCCTGACCCAGGAGCCACTGCTTTACTTGCAGATTTATAGTTATCCAAAAGACTGCGCCTGCAGACACACCTAAGATGAAAGAATGCACAATCAGTGAACCTATTCAACTTTTTACCTGTTATCTGCATTTACTTTACTAACATAGTGGATATAAAAAGTCTACACACCCCTGTGGGCTTATGCACACGTTGTAGATTTGTTGCATTTTTTTTTTCTACACAGATTTGTCAGAAAACCTGAAGAGTTTCCTTGTAGCAGCAAAGTGAATAAGAAGCCTGAAGTCTCATGTAAACGTTGCTTATTTTTGACTTGCAGATTTGAATCTGCAGCATGACAATTCTTTAAGGTCACATTCACACGGTCAGTATTCTGTCAGTATTTTACATCAGTATTTGTAAGACAAATCCAGGAGTGGAACAATCAGAGGAAAAGTATAATAGAAACATGTCACCCACTCCTGGTTTTGCCTTACAAATACTGATGTAAAATAGCATTTTTGTACTAATGAGTAGGGAAAAATCAACAAAAACACAACAAGATTGAATAAAAAATGCCGCAAAAACACACCTATTTTATGAGGCATTTTTCCTGCCGGGAGATGCAGAAATGGTGCAGAAATATCTACACCGAAATACTTAACGTGTGCACATGCCCTTATGATGCCAGGTTTTTGTTAAAAAAAAACTCATGAAACAAAACTACAGTAAATGAAAAACTCTCACGGTGATCTTCTGTGAAGACAATGAGCTTGAGCTCCGGTGACCTCATCACTGACTTTTTGCCACGGTGCTGAGGTCACCGCAGTTCAGCCCTGCTGGGAAAGCACCCTCACTGACCGGTGGTAACCACGATATCACTGCTGGTCAATGAGTCAGCACTCGCAGCACTTCAGTCACCAGTGGTTCTTGGCACAGTGCAGGTTGAAAACTGTTAATCCCCTAGACATGGATTATGGCGTTGGACAGAACGACTGACAGGTGAGGGATATTGCTGTTTTATATTTCTGTTTTATTACAGGAGACGAGGGATTCAGTGGAATTAGGCGTTAGGTGAGTATAACTGTGTGTGTTATTTTTAAATAAAAATGGAAAACGGTTTTGTTTTATTTCTAATAAAATACTTTATTCTGGCTGTGTCTTTATTTACATGTAACTATAGGATTAGTAATCAATAAGCCGTGGGCTTGATGTCACCTGACAATACAAAGGTGACATGAACCCCACAAATATGAACCCCACTTGAAACCGCTACAGGGCAAGTGAGAAAAGTCAGGCAAAGCACCAGAATTGGCGCATCTAATGGATGTGCCTTTTCTGGGCAGCTGGGGGCTGCTATTTTTAGATTGGGGGGTCAATATCCATTGCCCCTTACCAGCCTAAGAATACCAGCTCCCAGCTGTCTGCTTTAGCAAGGCTGGTTGTCAAAAATGGGGGCGACCCCATGCTATTTTTTAAATTTATTTATTTAAATAATTAAAAAACAACATGGGGATGACTCTATTCTTGATAACTAGCCTTCCTGAAGCTGACAGCTGAGGGTTGCAGCCCCCAGCTGTCAGTTTTGCCTGGCTGGTTATAGAAAATACAGGGGAGCCCACAAAGTTTTTTCATTTATTCATTTATTTACAGCGCAGGTGGCAGGTGAGGAATACTCTCATCAGCCGCTCCTGCTGTCACTGTTATTAGCAGCAGAAGGTGTAGGCTGATGGGGGTAATAGTCCATAGTCCCATCAGCCGACGCCTCCTGTCATTGTTTTCTCTTGAATGCAACTCTCATCATTCTCCCCTGCTTGCGCTGATCGTCGGCAGAGCAAGGGACAATGATGAGAGCTGTCTTCAGCACCCGGCGCCGGGGAACAGCGCTTTCTATAACGCTTCTTCCCTCGTTCCCGCCCGTGTGGTACTGATGCTGCACATAGGCAGCACACTGTTGCCACACGTGTGCAGCAAGTATTACACACACAGACACATGGACACTGTCATCTCCGGTACGTTTTTTTCCAGTATCGGAAATATCAGGACGTGTGAAACTGGCTTTAAAAGTTTTTTTCGGTTTGAAAACCTTTGTACTCCAGGTGGAAAACACAAACAGATAAACTGAGCTTTTCTCTCCCTCGCCAGGTCTGACACTGAGCCTCTCCTGCTGTTTTTTTTACTGACTGCAGTGCTGACATGTCAGCAGCGCTGCAATTAATGAGCTCAGGGGCTCTGTCAGAGAAGACAGCACAAGTCGCTCAGAGCTGTGGACCTCATTGACTGGCTGCAGTGCTGTGTTTTTGAGATCAGCACTGCACACAACAAAATACATCAGGAGGAGCGTTCGGAGCTCAATACTGGACCCATGGAGGGTGAGTAAAGACACTTTTTTTTATTTTTTTAACAAACTGCGCTTAGGGAACAATCAGCATTTCATAGTAAAACATACTGTACCTGGCTGAAACCACTCAGACACCTTTACCTATATGTTTAGCTGAGAAGACACATGATGAAGCGAAGATCCCAAGCTGACCAAATTACTCAATGCATGGCACTGCATACTTTGTGCATAAGAAAAGGGAAGTCATGTCATGCCAACGAAAGTAAGTCTGTGTCCCTTGTGTGATGGGTGCTCTGAATTCCTCCATGGCTCCAAGTTAAATCTTGTATAGTTTTCAAAAAATTTGTCAATCCATAAAATCAACTTCTTTATTTCAAAAAAATTAAAACAGGTACATGTAAAGAGAATATTTCACATAGAGAAGTTGATTTTATGGAGTGTCGGATTTTCTGAAAACTTTCCTGCATACTTATAATTACCGTATGATATCACATTTACAGGACATGTTGGAATAGTTTTGGTTGTTAGAAGTCAGGACAATGCACTGTGTCACAATGCAGGGCTGTACTGTAGCTATAATTTTCACAATTTCCTTTTAGACTTTTATATCTGCTAATGGGCTGGAAGCCAAAATTTCTTAATCTATACACTGCTAAGCAGATGAGATGTCAGCTCCTCCAAGTTCTCACATTTGACATCGATTTTGTACTGATTCCACACGAAATTCCACGTTAAATTCAATGACAGGCCCATGTTACTGGGGTATGTGTAGCCTCATTCACATGCAGCATTAAAAAAAACTTTCTGCATTGATAATTGACATTATTTATCTCCATTGTACTCCAGTTGAAATGCAGAGCATCCGTCCCACTGAATAACTCAACCTCGGGTATAAATAATGTAACTGCTAATACAGCTAAAAAGAAAAACTTGCCCGAAATATTCTGTTTTCTGTTCTTCCTGGTTCTCTAGATATTTTTTAGCGCTGACCTTAACAAATTTTCTTTGAGAGAGCACAATATAAAGTTGGCACCTGGCTTAAATCATGAATATTATCATGGAATAACGATGACGTCCAACAACAGGGTTCCCAAGGGCACACCCTATAACATGGCGCATGCTTACCTCACTCCATTTGTGGCAGGTTATCATCCTTTCCTTGCTCTTTCCTACATATAAGACCTGACCGTGATGCACAGTCTGGCCACGGATCTCCAGACCAGACTGGAATGTGATGAACAGGCTCGCCACGGGTCTCCAGAACAGACTGGACTGCGATGTACAGTCTGGCCACAGGTCTCCAGATCAGACTGGACCCCGATGCACAGACTGGCCACGTGTCTCCAGACCAGACTGGATCACCATGCACAGATTGGCCACGGGTCTCCAGACCAGACTGGATCACAATCCACCGATTGGCCACGGGTCTGCAGACCACACTGGATCACGATGCACAGATTGGCCATGGGTCTACAGACTAGACTGGATCACAATGCACAGATTGGCCAAGGGTCTCCAGACCAGACTGGTCCATGAGGCACAGACTGCCCATGGGTCTCCAGACCAGAGTGGACTGCGACAAATAGACTGGCTACGGGTCTCCAGACCAGACTGGATCACAATACACAGCCTGGATAAGAGTCTCAAGACCAGACTTGACCGTGATGCACAGACTAGCCACAGGTCTCCAGACCAGACTGAAGGGCAATGCACATACTGGCCATGGGTCTCCAGACCAGACTGGACCGTGATGCACAGACTGGTTATGGGTCTCCAGACCAGACTAGCCATGATGCACAGACTGGTCACGGGTCTCAAGATCAGACTAGACCATGATGCACAGACTAGCCACGGGTCTACAGACCAGACTGGACAGTGATGCACAGACTGGCCATGGGTCTATAGATCAGACTGGTCTGCGATGCACAGACTGGCCACGGGTCTACAGATCAGACTGGACCACGATGCACAGACTGGCCACGGGTCTCCAGAATAGACTGGACCGCAATACACAGACTGGCTACGAGTCTCCAGACCGGATTTGACCGCGATGCACAGACTAGCCACTGATCTCCAGACCAGACTGGAGCGCAATGCACATACTGGCCATGGGTCTCCAGACTAGACTGGACCATGATGCACAGACTGGCCACGGGTTTCAAGATCAGATTAGACCGTGATGCGCAGACTAGCCACGGGTCTACAGACCAGACTGGACGGTGATGCACAGGCTGGCCACAGGCTACAGATCAGACTGGACCACGATGCACAGACTGGCAACTGGTCTCCAGACCAGACTGGCCACGATGCACAGACTAGCTATGGGTCTCCAGACCAGACTGGACTACAATACACAGACTGGCCACAGGTCAACAGACCAGACTGGACCACAATGCACAGACTGGCCATGGGTCTACAGACCAGACTGGACCGCAAGGCACAGACTGGCTTGGGTCTCCAGAACTGACTGGATCACAATGCACAGACTGACCATGGGTCTACAGACCAGACTGGACCGCGAGGCACATACTGGCTTGGGTCTCCAGACCTCACTGGATCATGATGCACAGACTAGCCATGGGCCTACAGAGCAGACTGGACTGCGAGGCACAGACTGGCCAGACTAGCTTGGGTCTTCAGACCTTACTGGATCACGATGCACAGATGCACAGACTGGCCACGGGTGACCAGATTGGACTGCAATTCACAGACTGGCCATGGGTTTACAGATCAGACTGGACCGCAATGCACAGACTGGCCACTGGACTACAGACCAGACTGGACCATGATTGACAGATTGGCCATGGGTCTCCAGGCCTGACCTCAGCAGCCTCATTTATGCCAGGTGTGTAAAACCTGCCTATTCTGTTACAAAGCTATTTAGAGGAAAGAAAAAAAACACGCTGGTGTATGTTTAGTCAATACACATTGCCTGTAATGGCCCTTCAACATGAACTTCTTTTCTTTTTAGACTTAGTGTATATTTGCTGTCTGGGAATACTACATGGATTTTCTATTTTTGAGTATATTACAAACTATGTCGTTCACTGCAGGAAAAACCGGTCAGCACCATTTTAGGAACTTCTAAAATAAAGCTCACGAGATGCATGGGAGGGTCTGATGTCCACATTTAGAAGACTTAATACATGACTCATATCATACAGGTCAGGAGGACAATACAAGGCCATAAACTGAGTCATGGATAACCTGTGACACTGGTTTATGCAGAATGCTAAAGTTCACTAATGTAACAGTGACTTTATGGTACGTACTCCCTTTATAAGGTCTGCTCTCACTGGTCCCTGTATAAGGTCTGATCTCACTGATCCCTCTATAAGGTCTGATCTCACTGATCCCTGTATAAGTCCTTGTCAGACCTGTCAATGGAGAGTGGCTACATATGTAAACAAAATGAATAAAGATCCCTCCCATTAATGCTTTATAGAATCAGGGTGCACCAGGCAGCAGGTTAATTTACTCTCTAAAGAAGGGGTGGAGAACCATTTTTCTGCCAGGGGCCATTTGGATATTTATATCATCATTCACGAGCAGTAAAAAATAATCAATTTGAAATTTATTCTGCAATAGTTGGTCAAACAATTATTATTTAACGACTTTCAGCTCAATCTCGAATGATGACGACTTGATGGATGAATGCTCTGTAGGAAGATCAATCTTGTGCAAACCTAGATAGGTCCACCAGGGTCTTCTCTGCCATTATCTTGATTGTATCAAGCCATTGGGTTGTTGGTCTTCCTCTTCACCTTGTTCCTTCTATTCTTCCGGCCATGATGTTCTTCTCCAGTGATTGCTCTCTTTGTATGATGTGTCCAAAGTCGGCAAGTCGAAGCTTGTTGATCAATGCTTCCAGTAACATGTCTGGCATGATTTGTTCCAAATTTGATTTGTTTGTTCTTCATGTCATCCATGGTGTTGATAGCATTCTTCTCCAGCACCACAATTAAAAGGTGTTGATTCTTCTTATACTGTATCTTGTTTCTATATCGTCGAGGTTCAACATCCGTATGTTACTACAGAAAAGACCAGACTATGAACAAGCTGTGTCTTCATCTACAGTGAAATGTTCCTTGATTTGAAGACCTTGTCCATTGACTTCATTGTGGATTTGCCCATAGCTATTCTCCTATTGACTTCTGGTGTCATATACATACAAGGGATAAATCCTATCACCCCATGGCCAGACCACATATTACCTTCATATAGTGTCTCAATAATATCGCATAGAAGGAACAAATACTGTCACATCATGACCAGACCACATATTACCACCACATAGTGACCAAATTATACCACATACAGGGACAAATACCACCACACCAAGACCAGACTACATATTACCACGGCATAGTGACATAATAATGCCGCATACAAGAAATAAATACCATCACACTGTGACCAGACCACATATTGCCATCACATAGTGACCAAATAATACCACACACAGGGACAAATACCACCACACCAAAACCAGGCTACATATTACCATGGCATAGTGACATAATAATACCACATACAAGGAACAAATACTGTCACGCCATGTCCAGACCGCATATTACCATCGCATAGTGACCGAATAATACCACATTCAAGAGACAAATACCGCCAAGATGCGACTGTCCAGGCTGGGAACCACTGAAGAATGAGCTACTGCGAGCGAAGCCTCAGTGACTAGCGGCGATGCTATCGAGGTTACCGCAGGTCACTGAGGCAGCATTTCCAGCTGAGCCCCTGAACTGTGGTGACCTCGGTGAGATCACCACTAGCACAGTGAGAAAAAAGTCTCAAGTTGCAGCCGAGATTTCTCAAGGTGAACTGAGATGAACGTTTTCATTGCTAGTCACTGAAGCTTCTCTTGCAACAGCTCACTCCTCAGTGGTTGCATCTTGGCACCATCCAGGTTTAAAATTGTTTATCCCCAGACATGGATTAGGGCATGAGACAGAATGACGGACAGGTGAGGATTATGGTTGTTTTTTACTTTTGTTTTTTTACAGGAGAAGGTGGCTTCAGTGGAATTGGGCGTTAGGTGAGTATAGCTGCATTTGTTATTTTTAAATAAAAAAAGTAAAAGTGTGTTTTTTATTTTAACCCCTTAGTGACAGAGCCAATTTGGTACTTAATGACCGAGCCAATTTTTACAATTCTGACCAGTGTCACTTTATGAGGTTATAACTCTGGAACGCTTTATCGGATCCCGCTGATTCTGAGATTGTTTTTTCGTGACATGTTGTACTTCAAGTTAGTGGTAACATTTCTTCGATATTACTTGCGATTATTTATGAAAAAAATGGAAATATGGTGAAAATTTTTAAAATTTTGCAATTTTCAAACTTTGTATTTTTATGCCCTTAAATCAGAGAGATATGTCACAAAAAATAGTTAATAAATAACATTTCTCACATGTCTACTTTACATCAGCACAATTTTGGAAACAATTTTTTTTTTTTGTTAGGGAGTTATAAGGGTTAAAAGTTGACCAGCAATTTCTCATTTTTACAACACCATGTTTTTTTTAGGGACCACATCACCTTTGAAGTGATTTTGAGAGGTCTATATGATAGAAAATAACCAAGTGTGACACCATTCTAAAAACTGCACCCCTCAAGCTGCTCAAAACCACATTCAAGAAGTTTATTAACCCTTTACGTACTTCACAGGAACTAAAACAATGTGGAAGAAAAAAATTAACATTTTACTTTTTTTTGCAAACATTTTACTTCAGAACCATTTTTTTTAATTTTCACAAGTGTAAAAACAGAAATTTAACCACAAATTTTGTTGTGCAATTTTTCCTGAGTACGCCGATACCCCATATGTGGAGGTAAACCACTGTTTGGGCGCACCGCAGAGCTTGGAAGTGAAGGAGCACCGTTTGACTGTTTCAATGCAGAATTGGCTGGAATTGAGATCGGACGCCATGTCGCGTTTGGAGAGCCCCTAATGTGCCTAAACAGTGGAAACCCCCCACAAGTGACACCATTTTGGAAACTAGACCCCCCAAGGAACTTATCTAGATGTGTGGTGAGCACTTTGAACCCCCAAGTGCTTCACAGAAGTTTATAACGTAGAGCCGTGAAAATAAAAAATCGCATTTGTTTTCACAAAAATGATTTTTTCGCCCACAAATTCTTATTTTCACAAGGGTAACAGGAGAAATTAGACCACAAAAGTTGTTGTGCAATTTCTCCTGAGTACGTCGATACCCCATATGTGGAGGTAAACCACTGTTTGGGCGCACCGCAGAGCTTGGAAGTGAAGGAGCACCGTTTGACTTTTTCAATGCAGAATTGGCTGGAATTGAGATCGGATGCCATGTCGCGTTTGGAGAGTCCCTGATGTGCCTAAACAGTGGAAACCCCCCACAAGTGATACCATTTTGGAAACTAGACCCCCCAAGGAACTTATCTAGATGTGTGGTGAGCACTTTGAACCCCCAAGTGCTTCACAGAAGTTTATAACGTAGAGCCGTGAAAATAAAAAATCTCATTTTTTCTACAAAAATGATCTTTTTGCCCCAAAATTTTTATTTTCACAAGGGTAACAGGAGAAATTAGACCACAAAAGTTGTTGTGCAATTTCTCCTGAGTACGTCGATACCCCATATGTGGAGGTAAACCACTGTTTGGGCGCACCGCAGAGCTTGGAAGTGAAGGAGCACCGTTTGACTTTTTCAATGCAGAATTGGCTGGAATTGAGATCGGATGCCATGTCGCGTTTGGAGAGTCCCTGATGTGCCTAAACAGTGGAAACCCCCCACAAGTGATACCATTTTGGAAGCTAGACCCCCCAAGGAACTTATCTAGATGTGTGGTGAGCACTTTGAACCCCCAAGTGCTTCACAGAAGTTTATAACGTAGAGCCATGAAAATAAAAAATCTCATTTTTTCTACAAAAATGATCTTTTTGCCCCCAAATTTTTATTTTCACAAGGGTAACAGGAGAAATTAGACCACAAAAGTTGTTGTGCAATTTCTCCTGAGTACGTCGATACCCCATATATGGGGGTAAACCACTGTTTGGGCGCACCGCAGAGCTTGGAAGAGAAGGAGTGTCGTTTTACTTTTTCAATGTAGAATTGGCTGGAATTGAGATCGGACGCCATGTCACGTTTGGAGAGCCGCTGATGTGCCTAAACAGTAGAGACCCCCCACATATGACACCATTTTGGAAACTAGACCCCTTAAGGAACTTATCTAGATGTGTGGTGAGCACTTTAAACCCCCAGGTGCTTCACAGAAGTTTATAACGTAGAGCCGTGAAAATAAAAAAATCGCATTTTTTCTACAAAAATGATCTTTTTGCCTCCAAATTTTTATTTTACCAAGGGTAACAGGAGAAAATGGACCCCAGAAGCTGTTGTACAATTTGTCTTGAGTACGCCGACACCCCATATGTGGGGGTAAACCACTGTTTGGGCGCATGGCTGAGCTCGGAAGCAAAGGAGCGCCATTTGACTTTTCAATGCAAAATTGACTGGAATTGAGATCGGACGCCATGTCGCGTTTGGAGAGCCCCTGATGTGCCTAAACAGCAGAAACCCCCCAAAAGTGACCCCATTTTGGAAACTAGACCCCCCATGGAACTTATCTAGATGTGTACTGAGAACTTTGAATGCCCAAGTGCATCACAGAAGTTTATAATGCAGAGTCGTGAAAATAAAAAATATATATTTTTTAACAATAAAGATTTTTTAGCCCCCAAGTTTTTATTTTCACAAGGGTAACAAGAGAAATTGGACCCCAAAAGTTGTTGTCCAATTTGTCCTGAGTATGCTGGTACCCCATATGTGGGGGTAAACCACTGTTTGGGCGCATGGCAGAGCTCGGAAGGGAAGGAGTGCCATTTTGGAATGCAGACTTTGATAGAATTGTCTGCGGGCGTTATGTTGCCTTTGCAGACCCCTAATGTACCTAAACAGTAGAAACCCCCAACAAGTGACCCCATTTTGGAAAATAGACCCCCCAAGGAACTTATCTAGATATGTGGTGAGAACTTTGAATGCCCAAGTGCTTCACAGAAGTTTATAATGCAGAGTAGTGAAAATAAAAAATATTTTTTTTTCCCACAAAAAAGATTTTTTTAGCCCCCAAATTTTTATTTTCACAAGGGTAACAAGAGAAATTGGACCCCAAAAGTTGTTGTCCAATTTGTCCTGAGTATGCTGGTACCCCATATGTGGGGGTAAACCACTGTTTGGGCGCACGGCAGAGCTCGGAAGGGAAGGAGCGCCATTTTGCAATGCAGACTTTGATAGAATTGTCTGCGGGCGTTATGTTGCGTTTGCAGACCCCTAATGTACCTAAACAGTAGAAACCCCCACAAGTGACCAAATTTTGGAAACTAGACCCCCTAAGGAACTTATCTAGATATGTGGTGAGAACTTTGAAAGCTCAAGTGCTTCACAGAAATTTATAATGCAGAGTAGTGAAAATAAAAAAATATATTTTTTTCCAACAAAAAAAAGATTTTTAGCCCCCAAGTTTTTATTTTCACAAGGGTAACAGGAGAAATTGGACCCCAAAAGTTGTTGTCCAATTTATCCCGAGTACGCTGATGCCCCATATGTGGGGGTAAACCACTGTTTGGGCGCACGGCAGAGCTCAGAAGGGAGGGAGTACCATTTGACTTTTTTAGCGCAAAATTGGCTGTCGTGTTTGGAGACCCCCTGATGTACCTAAACAGTGGAAACCCCCCAATTCTAACTCCAACCCTAACCCCAACACAGCCCTAACCCTAATCTCAACCCGATCCATAATCCTAATCACAACCCTAACGATAATCACAACCCTAACCCCAAAACAGCCCTAATCTCAACCCTAACCATAACCCTAATCAAAACCCTAAATCCAACACACCCCTAACCCTAATCCTAACCCTAATCCCAACCCTAATCCCAAACGTAACACTAATCCCAACCCTAATCCAAACCCTAACCCTAATCCCAACTCTAACCCTAACTTTAGCCCCAACCCTAACCATAACTTTAGCCCCCGTCGTCACAAAAAAAGTTCAATGTAACCTTTTTTTTGTACGTCGCGTCCGCCATTTTTGCGGATGCGTGGCCGTAACTCTGCCCCCTCCTCCCCAGGACATAGACTGGGCAGCGGATGCGTTGAAAAACTGCATCCGCTGCCCACGTTGTGCACAATTTTCACAACGTGCGTCGGTACATCGGGCCGACGCATTGCGACCGCCCCGTACCGACGCAAGTGTGAAAGAAGCCTTAGGCTACTTTCAGACATAGCGCATTTTTGAGCGCTATTTTGCGGGCGCTTTTCAAAAATGCGCAATGTCATTTTCGTCTGCCGGCAAAGTGAATGAGAAATTCACTTTGCCGTTCAGACACACCGCAAAAAAACGCGGCGCTTTTGTCTGCAAACACGCCGGCGTAAAAAGAATTGACATGTCAATTCTTTACGCAGCGGCGTGTCTGCGTATCCCCCTAGGGCCCCATATTACCTTCCACACACAGCGCCTTTGTCCTGGGTGTCGGCGTCTTTGTACGGAGGGGTTGACACCCAGGACCGGACGTGACGTCGGACAGGAAGAGGGAAGCCCCCGCCCCCCAGTGAAGCAGCATGGAGTCCTTCTGTGTGTGTGTGTGTGTGTGCGTGTGTGTGCGTGTGTGTGCGTGTGTGTGTCCCCATGCGACGCTAGTGCCACCATTGTGCTAAGTCGCCGTATGGGACTACTACTCCCATCCGGTATTAGGATGGGAGAGTTGTCCCTGTGTCCGGCGACTTAGCACAATTGTAAAGTTACACAAAACACCTACACACAATACACATACATGACACACAGTACAGTACATACAACATATAACACAGAGTATATACTCACCAACAGCACACTTGTAGGCGAAGCCCTCGATCCTCCAGGAAAAAATCCAAAAATAATAAACCAAATTCATACTCCCTGTCCGCAGAATCCATAAAACGAGTGTCCCACGCCGATCGGCTGCTCTCCGGCGATACACTGCCAGGAGCGAAGCTCCTAGCAGTGTATCGCGTACTGTTCCGGAGTTCAATGACTCCGGCGTCTCGGTTAACAGCAGTACAGCTGCGTTGAACTTTCCCACGCAGCACTGCCGTTAAGCGAGAGTGCCGGGGTCAATGACCGCCGGTAAACTCGCTCGCGCATGCGCAGTGACACACCGACAGGAACTATGGCTCCTGTCAGTGTGTTGCTGCAGCCGTGGAGAGCAGACATATCTCTGGATGTGTCTGTTCTCCATGGAAAATCTTGATACGTGGCACTTAAATATGTGGCAATTAAATACGTGACACGTGGCACTTATACGTGATACGTGTCACTTAAATACGTGGCACTGAAATACGTGGCACGTGGCACTTTGATACGTGGCACGTGGCACTTTGATACGTGGCACGTGGCACTTTGATACGTGGCACTGAAATATGTGGCACGTGGCACTTTGATACGTGGCATGTGTCACTTAAATACGTGGCACGTGGCACTGAAATATGTGGCACGTGGCACTTTGATACGTGGCACGTGTCTCTTAAATACGTGGCACGTGGCACTGAAAGATGTGGCACGTGGCACTTTGATACGTGGCACGTGGCACTTTGATACGTGGCACGTGGCACTGAAATATGTGGCACGTGGCACTTTGATACGTGGCACGTGGCACTTTGATACGTGGCACGTGGCACTGAAATATGTGGCACGTGGCACTTTGATACGTGGCACGTGGCACTTTGATACGTGGCACGTGGCACTTTGATACGTGGCACGTGGCACTTTGATACGTGGCACTGAAATATGTGGCACGTGGCACTTTGATACGTGGCACGTGTCACTTAAATACGTGGCACGTGGCACTGAAATATGTGGGACACGTCGCACAAAAAAGTTACATGTAGTTTTTTTTGTGTCGACGGTCCGCCGAAGCACGACGCATCCGTCGCACGACGGATGCGACATGTGGCAATCCGTCGCAATGCGTCGCTAATGCAAGCCAATGGAGAAAAAACGCATCCTGCAAGCACTTTTGCAGGATGCGTTTTTTCTCCAACGACGCATTGCGACGGAAGCCAAAAAACGCTAGTGTGAAAGTAGCCTAACCCTAACCCTAACCCTAAATTTAGCCCCAACCCTAACCCTAACCCTAACCCTAACTCTAACCCTAACCCTAACCCTAACCCTAATTTTAGCCCCAACTTGTCTTCTCCTGCCGGCCGGCAGATGGCAGCAGATGGCGGGCGCACTGCGCATGCGCCCGCCATGATGAAAAAGCCGGCTGGCAGGAGAAGACAGAAGAGGACCCAGGGACCCCGGGTGAGTATGTTAGGGTCCCCGAATCCCCCTATTTCTCTGTCCTCTGATGTGCGATCACATCAGAGGACAGAGAAATAACTGATCGCTTTTTTTTTTTTTTTTTTTTTTTGCGGTCGCCGGTAAACTGTTAATTACCGGCGATCGCAAAGCAGGGGTCGGTGCAAATCGACCCCGATCATGTTCTTTGGGGTCTCGGCTACCCCCGGCAGCCGAGACCCCAAAGAACATCCGGGTGCCGGGCGGCGGGCGCACTGCGCGTGCGCCCGCCATTTTTTCCCGGAAAAAAGATGGCGGCGCCCATGGGGAGACACGAGGAGCACCGGGGGAGGTAGGTAAGTATTGGGGGGCTATTGGGGGCCATCGGGGACCACATTTCTCTGTCCTCCGATGTGCGATCACATCGGAGGACAGAGAAATTAAACGGCAAATCGCGTTTTTTTTTTTTTGTTGCGACCGCCGGTAAACGGTTAATTACCGGCGATCGCAACTCGGGGGTCGGTAAAAACCCCCCGAATCATGTTCTCTGGGGTCTCGGCTACCCTCGGCAACCGAGACCCCAGAGAAAATCCGACTCTGGGGGGCGCTATTCACTTTTTCCACAGCGCCGTTAATTAACGGCGCTGTGGTTTAAGTACCCTTAGCGGCCGCCGTTAAAAGGCGTATCGGCGGTCGTTAAGGGGTTAAAATAAAGGACTTTATTCTTGCTGTGTGTTTATTTACAATACAACTATAGGATTAGTAATGGGAGTCGTCTTATAGATGCCTCTCCATTTCTAACCCGTGGGCTTGATGTCACTGGACAATGCAAAGGTCACATCAACCCCACAAATATGAACCCCCACTTGTCACCGCCACGGAGCAAGTGGGAAAAGCCAGGCAAAGCACCAGAATTGGCGCTGTTATTTTTAGGCGGGGGGGGGGGCACAATATCCATGGCCCCTCACCAGCCCCCAGCTGTCTGCTTTAGCTTGGCTGATTGTCAAAAATGGGGAGGAACCCACATGTTTTTTTTTAATTATTTATTTAAATAGTTTACAAAAATGGCGAGGCTATCTCTCTATTCTTGATAACCAACCTTGCTAAAGCTGACAGATAATGATTGCAGTCACAGCTGTCAGTTTCCCTGGCTGGTTATCAAACATACAGGAGAACCAACACCGTTCTTTTTTTTTTACTACTTATTTAAATCGAAGATGCCGGCTGCTGAATACTCCTATCAGCCACCGCCTGCTATCGCTGTTTTTAATGGCAGCAGGCGTAGGCTGATGGGAGTAGTAATTCCATCAGCTGATGCCAGTGACCAGAGTTAAACTTTTTACCTCCGGTCACAGCTGTTGGCTCACGATGACATTTGACATCGCGAGAACCGCAGCTCTCTGACCGACAATAATTATTTTACCGTCAATCAGAGGCAGTGACTGCTGCGTTTTTATGAACATGACAGTGTGACTAACACTGGATGTTCGGGCCCCCCAATCAATTGAAAGTGATCCGGGTGTGAGTTCGGGTACTGTTCTGGTATCGCAGCCGAACTGTTTTTAACTGTTTGGCCGAACCTGCCGGACTTGAACATCCAGGCGTTCGCCCATCTCTAGTGAATACTTGTCAACTGTTTGAGAGCCTTGCTGCTCGATCTGGTTTAGTCTGCAGGCGTTTCCTCAGGTGTCTAACATCCCTAATCATTTGCAAGGTAATTAGATGGCTAGCTGCTAGTAGTCTGTGTCAGTTTTAGATTTGCTTTAGGTAGGAATGTTTGCTTGCTCTGTGTCTGACTCTGATCTTGCTGATGACCCTGGATTTTGTTGCAACTACTCTTTTGGATTCCCCTTGATTTCCCCTTCTGCTTTTGAAGTACCCTTGTGGCATTTGACCCCAGACTGTTACCTGACAATGCTTTTGTATCATCACTCTGTATTATGAGCCCTCTTGGTATTTGACCTCTGGCGAATTTAACTCAGATGATGCAGGATCTGGCTAAAGTATGCCAGAGTCTGGGATCATCATTCATCACAGTTCCAATTGCAGGGACAGATAGTCTTATGATAACCTCCTCTAGCTCTTCACTGCTAGTGGAGACTAGGATGTCTGTTCCCTATAATGTTCAGTTTGTATCCCCCGAACTGGTAGTGGCCCTTCCTGATACTTTTTCTGAGGAGAAAAAACAGTTTAGAGCGTTCAGGGAAAGTTGTAGGCTATTCTTTATCTTACGGTCCCAGTCTTCAGGAAATGAGTTCCAACAGGTGGGAATAGTTATGTCTCTATTACGAGGGGGCCCCCAGACGTTGACATTTTCCTTGTCCCCACATGCCCCAGAATGGTCTTCAGTTGACACCTTTTTTGATGCCTTAGGGGTTATCTGTGACATACCGAATCTTGTTGTGACCGCCATACCATGCAATCCTAAATATAGTTGATTCATGTTTAATTAATTGCTATAGGGGTTGACTGGGACATATTGGCTACATGAACAGGTCAGCTCGACATTTGATTATAGTTGCTATGTATTATTTGTTATTACTATCCTCATGAGTGATTGCTATATGCTATTTTGTGATCCTGCAATAGCTTACTATTAACTGTTATTTGTCTACTGTTGGTTCAACACACGGTTATAAAATCTGATAGTCACCCTTTAACTTCGAGTGGCACGGGTGGACTGCCATGATGTTTACATGTTTTTAATTGTTTTTATTGTTTGTGGATTTGTGTGTCCTAGTGTTCAATAAAGCTGTATATTTTTTCATTGTTTTCTTGGTCTGAGTATTGAAACAGTTGTGCACACCCTTCATGTGTCTGGCTTTTCTTGCTTTTTGTTCAAACCAAATCTAGGTGGCTGAGGCTAACATCATGAACCTGACTGACACAGAGGAGCCGCACCGCTGAGGACTACCGTACTGAATTCCAACAGTGGTCCACTGAGGTTCAGTGGAATGAGGTCTCCTAGACTACTAGGTACCCTTTTCTCCTCAGATAAAATATTTCTCAAAACGGTTTTATCTTTCAAAAGCCAGGCATTGCCAGCATTGGCCTTCATTGCAGGTCGGCAGCTAACTTTATCAGCTCTGAACTGGTATGGAAATTAGGATTAGGGACAGTTAGTCTGATCAAACCCATTCACATTTTTGCGATTGTAAAGACACTGTTACTTCAGAACTGTGTCAAGTTTGTAACGTGGAATTCACAAAATAGGAGCACTTCACTCAGAATCTATTTCTTGTTTTGTCATGGATAAGTTACCTGCTGGGGTGGAACTGGGGCTTCCATGGTTGCTCATTCACAATCCTGTTATTGATTGGTGTCAGAAGGAAATTGTTAAGTGGGGCTCCAAATGTCATAAAAAATGTCTAAGCTCTGTGCAAGTATCCTCCGTAAGTATGGAAAGTCTACCGGGCTACCTGAAAGACTTTGGAGATGTGTTCTCGGAAAAAAGAGGCAGAGATATTACCTCCCCATCGTCCTTATGACTGTGCTATTCATCTTGTACTTGGTGCTAAATTACAGTTGTGCTCAAAAGGTTACATACCCCGGCAGAATTTTTGCTTTCTTGGCCTTTTTTCAGAGAGTATGAATGATAACACCAAAACTTTTTCTCCACTCATGGATAGTGGTTGGGTGAAGCCATTTATTGTCAATCTACTGTGTTTCATCTTTTTAAATCATAATGACAACTCAAAACATCCAAATGACCCTGATCAAAAGTTCACATACCCTCTTGATTTTGGCCTGATAACATGCACAGACGTTGACACACATGGGTTTGAATGGCTACTAAAGGTAACATCTTCACCTGTGACCTCTTTGCTTGTAATTAGTGTGTGCATAAAAGCTGAGTGAGTTTCTGGGATCCAGACAGACCCTTGCATCTTTCATCCTGCCACTGACGTTTATGGATTGTGATTCATGAGGAAAGTAAAGGGAATAGTCAACGGATCAACGGAAAAAGGTAATTGAACTGTATAAAACAGGAAAGGGATACAAAAAGATATCCAAGGAATTGATAATGCCAGTCAGCAGTGTTCAGATTGTAACACCTCTTACTGACCTCCAATGTAAAGGGGCAGACCTCAAGGTTTGGTCACAGGAAGCTGCAGCGCCCCAGAGTCCTGGTCATTGCAGTACTGTCGCTCCGCCACTAAGGGGAGTGATGGTACGTCTGATTGCACAAAAGGAGTTCACCTGACCAGGTATCACAGCCACACATTACATTTCACACTCCGGCCACCAGGGGGAGCAAAGGGTTCTATGTATTAGGCCACTCCTCACACTCTGGTAAAACTGGGGGTTGGATAGGAAGTTAGGCAGAAGCTGACTGGGTTTTGCCCAGGTAACATCTGGTGAGAGAAGAGCGTTGCTTGGGAAGATCCAGGGGGGTCCCTGTCAGGGGTGGGATCCTGACAGAGGCCTAGCGAAAGGACAGATGGTTACGGAGCCGCGCCTGCACCTCATTGCGGCGGCATCTTAAGAGAGGACACGAAGCGAAGTATATTGTGGAGAAGTGAGAAACGAGATCACAGCACAAAGGCGATAGAACCAGTAGGAGTCGTGCCCCGAGATCGGCAACATCCTACTGAGGCACGTAGCCGAGGAAGTATTGGGCTCCACGCATTACTTCAAACCAACGGCAGGGCAGTTAATTTTAGGTTGGCTGCCTCACCTTAATCACCTAATGAAGACAACGGAAGCAATTGTGGGAGAGGGGCGTCTCTAGGGTCCCTATAAAATAACTCCAGGCCTACCCTGTCATACGGGTGCGTCCTATCCATATCATCTGGGGGACGGAGAGAGAGAACAGAAACATACACGACAGTTGTGAGGACTATCCCGTGGTGCTCAGCAGGGAAGTACTACAACACCCAGGCGCTAGTAGGTAGGCAACTGATTTCCACCTGCAAAGGGAACTCTGGATGTGCCTTCGGACCAGCTGGTCTCAGCCAGCCCTGTTAGCAGTGCTCTGGATTGCTGATGCCGAAGCCTTCAGTAAAGAGGTAAAGAGACTGCAACCCTGTGTCCTCGTTATTTACTGTGACCTATACCGTCACCTACACCTTTTATTGGGCGCCCCTTAGAAGGACCACGGACCGGGTTGGGCCACCGTGACATCCTCAGAACCGAGAGACCCGGATCCGAGTTCCCCGCTGTCCTGCGTCTGGGGGCCGCTCCAAAGCTATTAGGGCTTTTGAAAAACTGAAGAAGTATTTTATGTCAGCTTCTATTCTACATCTACTATATAATTGTCTAAGGGTCACTTCCGTCTGTCTGTCCGCAACTTCCGTAACGGTTATTCATTAGCTGATTGGTCTCGCCAGCTGCCTGTCATGGCTGCCGCGACCAATCAGCGACAGGCACAATCCAATTAGTCCCTCCCTACTCCCCTGCAGTCAGTGCCGGCCGACCGCTCCATACTCCCCGCAGTCACGGCTCACACAGGGTTAATGCCAGCGGTAACGGACCGCGTAATGCCGCAGGTAACTCACTCCGTTACCGCCGCTATTAACCCTGTGTGACCAAGTTTTTACTATTGACGCTGCCTATGCAGCGTCAATAGTAAAAGGATCTAATGTTAAAAATAATTAAAAAAAATAAAATATCATTATATACTCACCTTCCGCTGCCTTTCCCGCTCCTCGCCACCCTCCGGTATCCGCTCTGTGCAAGCGGCAGGTTCCAGTACCAATTATCGTATGGCAGAAGGACCTGCCATGACGTCACGGTCATGTGACCGCGACGTCATCACAGGCCCTGCGCGCCTGCGCGAGCAGGACCTGTCATGACGTCACGGTCGTGTGACCGTGACGTCATCACACCCTGGGACCGGAAGCTGCTGCCTGTACCGCGCACAGGCGACAGAACTACAAGTATGGTGAGTATGTTAGAACTACAAGGGGCCCTTCGAATCTGAAGGTGAGTATGTTTATTTTTTATTTTTTTAACCTGTGACATACGTGGCTGGGCAATATAATATGTGGCTGGCCAATATACTACGTGGCTCTGTGCTGTATACTACGTCGCTGTGCAATATACTACGTCACTGGGCAATATACTGCGTTAGAATCGGGCCACCATCTAGTTGTTACATAGTTACATAGTAACATAGTTATTAAGGTTGAAGGAAGACTTTAAGTCCATCTAGTTCAACCCATAGCCTAACCTAACATGCCCTAACATGTTGATCCAGAGGAAGGCAAAAAAAAAACCATGTGGCAAACAGTAAGATCCACATTGGGGAAAAAAATTCCTTCCCGACTCCACATACGGCAGTAAGACTAGTTCCCTGGATCAACGCCCTATCAAGGAATCTAGTGTATATACCCTGTAACATTATACTTTTCCAGAAAGGCATCCAGTCCCCTCTTAAATGTAAGTAATGAATCACTCATTACAACATCATACGGCAGAGAGTTCCATAGTCTCACTGCTCTTACAGTAAAGAATCCGCGTCTGTTATTATGCTTAAACCTTCTTTCCTCCAGACGTAGAGGATGCCCCCTTGTCCCTGTCACCGGTCTATGATTAAAAAGATCAGCAGAAAGGTCTTTGTACTGTCCCCTCATATATTTATACATTAAAATAAGATCCCCCCTTAGTCTTCGTTTTTCCAAACTAAATAGCCCCAAGTGTAATAACCTATCTTGGTATGGCAGACCCCCCAGTCCTCTAATAACCTTGGTTGCTCTTCTCTGCACCTGCTCTAGTTCAGCTATGTCTTTCTTATACACCGGAGACCAGAACTGTGCACAGTATTCTAAGTGTGGTCGAACTAGTGACTTGTATAGAGGTAAAATTATGTTCTCCTCATGAGCATCTATGCCTCTTTTAATGCATCCCATTATTTTATTTGCCTTTGTAGCAGCTGCCTGACACTGGCCACTGAATATGAGTTTGTCATCCACCCATACACCCAGATCTTTTTCATTGACGGTTTTGCCCAGAGTTTTAGAATTAAGCACATAGTTATACATCTTATTACTTCTACCCAAGTGCATGACCTTACATTTATCCCCATTAAAGCTCATTTGCCATGTATCAGCCCAAGCTTCTGGTTTACATAAATCATCCTGTAATATAAAATTGTCCTCCTCTGTATTGATTACCCTGCAGAATTTAGTGTCATCTGCAAATATTGAAATACTACCCTGTATGCCCCCTACAAGGTCATTAATAAATATGTTAAAAAGAAGAGGGGCCCAATACTGACCCCTGTTGTACCCCACTGCTAACCGCGACCCAGTCCGATTCTAATCCAACCCAATCTTCAGGAACCATTCATTGTGGAGTTGAATGCTTCAGAGGTCGGGGTAAGGGCCGTTTTATCTCAGGGGTCCAGAACGCTGACCAATTTGCTGCCATGTGCATTTGTCTCAAATAAATTTTTCTCTGCTGAAAGAAGTTATGATGTAGGGAACAGCGAGCTGCTCACTGTTAAATTAGATTTTGAGTAATGGAGGCATTTTTTGGAGGGGGCTGTTCATCAAATCACTGTGGTCACTGATCATAAAAATTTAGCCATATGGTTCTTGTTTTTCTCCAGGTCTAATTTCTCTATCACATGTAGGCCAGGGTATAAGAATGTGAAGGCTGATGCACTGTGACGCCGTCTTGAAGGGCATTGTGGTTTCTTTTGTATCGTTGACGCTGGAGACAGAGATCTGTAAAAGTCACTGCATTACAGACATTGGAATGAGACTTTATGCTGATTGAGCGGAGCCATGTTTCTAGTGTTCTCATCTGTAACACAGTCTGCTGAGCCATGTATCTAATCCTATCGTGTGTTATACAGTCTGCTGAGCCATGTATCTAATGCCATCATGTGTGATACAGTCTGCTGAGCCACGTATCTAATGCCATCATGTGTGATACAGTCTGCTGAGCCACGTATCTAATGCCATCATGTGTGATACTGTCTGTTGAGTTATGTATCTACGTAATACTATTGTGTGTGATACAATCCAGTCATGTATAATAGTGTGCGATCGTCTGTGACACTTTCCACATGTCACAGTCACAAAATGTCTCTTCTCTGTGACCCTAAACTTCATTACGGCAGTCAGGGCCGGACTGGCCATCTGGCAATTCTGGCAAATGCCAGAAGGGCCTGTCTGGTCGTGGGCTGCCTTGTCTGCTATGTTGTTAGCAGAATCCGTGTTCGCAAGACACCCGTACTGTTAAGAGTTGTGATGGAGCACAAAGACGCTGACTCCATCACTTACCCCAGCAGCCACGGGTGTCATTGGAAATATTGGTCTTGTAGAAAATCTTCCTTTCCTTCATCCAGGGTAATATTAGTAATATATTCCCATCTGGTTCATGGGGACTGGGGCAGCATGGGCCTGTGTGATTTCAAATGCCAGGACTGAAATTCAGATGAAATTTACCATAAAAATTACCACTGCACTGTGAGCATTACCATTGCAATGTGAGCAGGTTACATACTAGGTTTTTATGGTAAATTTCAGCAGCTGCTCCCCCTGGTGTTTACAAGTTGAAGCGAGCAAAACTTTTCAAATTATTTTTCATATTGTACACTATCAAAAAATGCATATATATTAAAAATGAAAACATTAATACTTTACATTTTTTTCAGTTGTTTTATTTTTTTCATGACACCTTCACCCTCATACACATTAGATGCATATTAGACACATCAGTACACCCTCATAAATATTAGATGGTCAGCTGAAATTGCCGGGTTCGGCCACTATTTCTTGGTGCGTAGTCACTTTTAGGTTAGGCTTCTTTCACACTTCCGTCTTCCAAATCTGCACAGGATCCGTCAAGATGTTGAAATGACGGATCCTGTGCAGATTGTGGAAAACGTGTGCACTGGGCCCGTCTTTCTGACGGACCCGACGAGGCTATGTACACCTGTTGTGTATGCTGCGAAAACGCATACACAACACAAACCAGGTTAAAAAAAATAAAAAATCGCAGTATCCTCACCTACCGGCGTCCCGCGCAGCGATGCTCTCGGCAGCTATTGTTACTAGTAATACATTGCAAAATCTCGTGAGACCGCGATTACTAGGAACGCTAGCTGCCGGGAGCATTGGTGAAGCTGCGCGGGACGCCGGTAGGTAAGAATATGGCGATTTTTTTTTTTTAAATCATTTTTAACATTATATCTTGTTACTATTGATGCTGCATAGGCAGCATCAATAGTAGAAAGAGAAAGAGAGCGAGCGAGAGAGAATTTCCCTGACGGGAAATTCTTCTACGCATGCTCAGTTTGAAAAGGCGGGACCCGTCGCTGGATTCCTGCTTTTCACAGGCAGCGACGCATCTTGCGCCCATAGGCTACTATTGTAGCCAGTGACGGGCAGCGCAGGATGCTTCGCTGACCGATTTTCCGACGTGCAGAAAAAACGTTCCTCTGAACGTTTTCTCTGCCCGACGGACCGTTTTTTTTATGCAGGATCCAGTGCACAACGGATGAAACGGATGGCCATCCGTCACAATCCGTCGCTAATACAAGTCTATGGCCGGCGTCACACTAGCGTATTGCATCCGATGCGACAGCATCGGATGCGATATGCTAATGACCCTCGGTTCCTGCTCGCAGCAGAGCAGGAGCCGAGTGTCATGCGTCTGTGCTCCGATTCTCTCGCACAGGGAGGATCGGAGCACAGCTGCGGAGGAGGCGGAGAAAAGAATTTCTCCATCTCCTCCATTGCTGGGGTCCGCTTATAATGCACAGCACTCGGATGATACCCGAGTGGTGTGCGCTGTCTCACTCGCACCCATAGGCTTATATGGGTGTGAGTGAGCCGAGAGTATTCCTCGGTCCGAAACAATCGCAGCCCCATAGCTTAACATTGGTCCGAGTGCAATGCGATTTTTTATCGCATTGCACTTGGCCGTTTAAAACGCCAGTGTGACGCCAGCCTATGGGAAAATGCAGGATCCTGCAAAATTTTCCTGCATTCTCAAAAAACTACGGATTGTGAAGGGAGGTGAAAAACGGAAGTGTGAAAGAGGACTTATAGAAATTCAAAGGTCTTTTCAAGATCCTATCTGAGCTTCCCTAGACTGGGAAGTCATAAACCTTTGGTTGCACAGTAAACAGATCCTCAGTGGAGGACACGTCATTGTTCACCAGCCACCAGCAGTTCACCCTGTGTACCAGCTTTGATCTTCCAGTAGCCTCCTTACACAGGAGACTTAGGTGGGTAAACATCTAAATACTCAATGTCCTTCTACTACCATCACTCAAGATGTTGAGGTTTGTTTGTCTTTGCGATAATGAGACATGTTGATTGTTGAGGTTTATTAGGGTACTGTCACACAGTGGCACTTTTGTCGCTACGACGGTACGATCCGTGATGTTCCAGCGATATCCATACGATATCGCTGTGTCTGACACGCAGCAGCGATCAGGGTCCCTGCTGAGAATCGTACGTCGTAGCAGATCGTTTGGAACTTTATTTCGTCGCTGGATCTCCCGCTGTCATCGCTGGATCGTTGTGTGTGACAGCGATCCAGCGATGCGTTCACTTGTAACCAGGGTAAACATCGGGTTACTAAGCGTAGGGCCGCGCTTAGTAACCCGATGTTTACCCTAGTTACCAGCGTAAAAGTAAAAAAAAAAAACAGTACATACTCACTGTAAGTCATGTCGGTCTGGTAGTCGGGGGCAGGTATATCTCGCCCAGATATTTGTCCTATGTGAATTAGGCCGCTCAGTATCATCAGGATACCGAGGGGTTAATAAGTGCAGGAATAAAGGCTGACCAGCTGGAGGTTTCAGGTGTCAGCCTGGGGCACACAGAATGCCTGTCTGTGTGAGACAAACGTGAGTGGGAGCTGTGCTCATGCACTGTGTAATGTTAGCTGGGTGGGAGAAGCCCCCCAGTTGTTAGTTAGGAACGTGCTTGTTTAGTTAGTGCCGGACAGGCAAGGATTTATGTTTATGTTTTGTTTTATAGAATACAACACTTTCACCGGCGCTCAGCCCTGAAACCCACCACACAAGTGGGACCGTCTGCTAAAATCCCCAAGCTGCTGGTATCATCAGAAATGTGCCCCTTTCTGTAACAAATCACCACATAAATACAATACTAATTGATACCGCGCTAAGGTGATACAGACCATACACTTAAATACACTGTAACTTGATAGACAACACGCACTTAAGAACACCATTAGTTGTGTGCTAATGTGCTAGCTGTCCAACTTCCCGATACACTCCAGATACCGCCGACACTGCGGTCACTCGCAAAAACAACTGTGCCATGCGCTATCAGGATCTAAAAATGAATGCTGTGTATAGCTCTTACCATATGTTGTCTTGTACGAATTCCTGGTAAATGCTCCGCAAATGCTAGTAGCTGGTGCAGGGGTAGGCTAGCGCTAGCCAGTAGCGGGTGGGTGAGCAAGTGTACACTGATCGACCGCGACCAGTGTGTGGTGCAGAAACTCAGTGCAGCGCCAGGAAACGTCCCGGCCGGAGACGTCCCTGGTTGCACTACAAAAAAATGGCCGCCGCTGCCAAGCAGCGTGTGACGTCACGGGCACGGAGTCTCGCTGAGACCAAAAAGCTAACCGACGCGTTTCGAAGGATAAGCGTCCTTCTTCCTCAGGGTTCCACAGCGAGCAAATGAGAGATCCTACCCTGACTCAGGCTAGGAAAAATGTGAAAATGATAGATGGGGTACCCGTAGAACCTGACACTAGGCTAGCGTACCCGTACATGGTTCTTGAAAATGATTTACTCTACCAGGTAGAGAAAAAAGGGAAGATATTGTGCAACAGTTAGTGGTACCAAAACCTTATCGGCGGAAGGTACTGGACCTGGCCCACGGACATATAATGGGGGGACCTCTGGGGATACAGAAAACCACAGAAAGGATATCGCATTGTTTTGTGTGGCCCGGAATACATAATGATGTGCGTAATTATTGTGAGTCCTGTCCAGAGTGCCAAGTCTCTGCGCCTAAAACTCGGTTCTGTAGCCCTTTGGTACCCCTCCCTATCATTGGGGTCCCTTTTGAGAGAATTGGGATGGATCTGGTTGGGCCCCTTCCCCGGTCCGCACGTGGGCACCAACATATCCTCGTCATCATGGACTATGCCACTCGTTACCCAGAAGCCATCCCTTTGCGTAACACTGCTACCAAAACGATCGCCAAAGAGTTGGTACAAGTGTTTAGTCGGGTGGGAATTCCAAAACAGATACTCACCGACCAGGGGACTCCCTTTATGTCAAGGGTGATGAAGGAGCTCTGCAGGCTCTTACAAATAGACCAGTTGCGTACGTCTGTCTATCACCCTCAAACAGATGGGTTGGTTGAGCGGTTCAATAAAACCTTAAAACAGATGCTCCGGAAGGCGATAGACAAAGATGGGAAGAACTGGGATTACTTGTTACCCTATTTGCTGTTTGCCATTAGGGAAGTTCCCCAGTCTTCCACAGGGTTCTCGCCTTTCGAGCTATTATACGCCCGTCGTCCCCGAGGACTGTTGGACGTCGCAAAAGAAACCTGGGAAGGTCAAGTCACTCCCTTTAAAACGGTGATAGACCATGTAACGCAAATGCAAGACCGTATTGCTGCTGTCATGCCCGTTGTTAGGGAACATATGTTACAGGCCCAGGGAGCCCAGAGGCTGTTATGATAAAGGCGCCAAGGTCCGTACGTTTGCACCCGGGGACAGGGTGTTGATCCTAATCCCTACGGTGGATAGTAAATTTCTGGCGAAATGGCAGGGCCCCTTTGAGGTCATGGAACGAGTTGGAGAAGTGAACTATAAAGTGCACCAGCCCGGTAAGAGAAAACCAGAACAGATTTATCATGTGAATCTGATAAAACCCTGGAAAGACCGCGCTGCTCTAACAGCGGATCTGCCCCTTCCGGTTTGCTCACCTACCGTACCGGAGGTGCAGATTGCCGAGACTCTCTCTGAACGACAAAAATCTGAGGTTAAGCAGTTTTTGTTACAGAACCAACAGTTTTTCTCGGAAAAACCTGGCCAGACTAGGCTAGTGAAACATGAGATTGTCACAGAGCCTGGTGTCACAGTTCATGTGAAGCCATACCGGATTCCGGAAGCACGCCGTGAAGCCGTCTCCCGGGAGGTGAAGGCAATGTTGGACTTAGGAGTCATTGAAGAGTCGCACAGCGCCTGGTCCAGTCCAATTGTGTTGATACCTAAGCCGGATGGCTCTATACGGTTTTGCAATGACTTTAGGAAACTGAATGCGGTCTCTAAATTTGATGCCTACCCTATGCCCCGGGTCGATGAGTTGATCGATCGGCTGGGTAAAGCCCGATACATTACGACCCTGGACCTAACAAAGGGGTACTGGCAGATCCCTCTTGCCGAGGCGGCCAGAGAGAAGACGGCATTTGCTACACCGGAAGGGCTGTTCCAGTATATCTACATGCCGTTTGGACTTCACGGAGCCCCAGCAACGTTCCAGAGATTGATGGATCGAGTCTTGAGGCCCCACAGGCAGTACGCTTCTGCCTACCTAGACGACATCATAATTTACAGCGTGGACTGGGAAGCTCACCTCCGGAAGGTACAGGCGGTGATTGATGACCTGAGAGACGCAGGCTTAACGGTGAATCCCAAGAAATGTCACATCGGCCTTGAAGAAGCCCGATTCTTGGGCTACGTG
Organism: Ranitomeya variabilis; assembly: GCF_051348905.1. Lineage (NCBI taxonomy): Eukaryota > Metazoa > Chordata > Amphibia > Anura > Dendrobatidae > Ranitomeya > Ranitomeya variabilis. The sequence continues at coordinate 1,067,749,279 of NC_135232.1, read as the reverse complement.
ATTGGCAGAGGAGTGGTTAAACCCCAAATCGACAAAATACAGGCAATTCAGGGCTGGCCGCAACCAGTGAACAAGAAACAAGTTCAAGCTTTCCTGGGCATTGCCGGCTATTATCGCCGGTTCATACCCAACTTTGCGGCCATGGCTACCCCCTTGACGGATCTTACCAAAGGAAGGGATTCCGTCATGGTAAAATGGTCCTCAGCGGCTGAAGAGGCCTTCCACAGTCTGAAACGGGCTTTGTGCTCTCAGCCCGTACTAGTGACTCCTGATTTCAGCAGCGAGTTTGTGGTGCAAACTGATGCTTCTGATACTGGTGTCGGAGCTGTAATTTCCCAGGTAAGGGACGGAGTCGAACACCCGGTCCTCTACCTCAGTCGGAAACTGAATGTACATGAGCAGAGGTATGCCGTGATTGAAAAAGAGTGCCTAGCCATCAAATGGGCTCTCGACTCCCTCAAATATTACCTGGCAGGTAGGAAGTTTAGGCTGGTCACGGACCATGCCCCTCTCAAGTGGATGCATCTCCACAAGGACCGTAATAGTCGGGTAACCCGGTGGTTCCTTGCCCTGCAGGCTTACTCTTTCACGGTGGAGCACCGCCCCGGGGTGCAGATGGGGAACGCTGATGCCCTGTCCCGAGTACACTGTTTGGAGAGTACTCTTGCTCGACCTGAGTGGTCTGAGCAGGGGGGGAGGATATGTAAGAGTCATGTCGGTCTGGTAGTCGGGGGCAGGTATATCTCGCCCAGGTATTTGTCCTATGTGAATTAGGCCGCTCAGTATCATCAGGATACTGAGGGGTTAATAAGTGCAGGAAAAAAGGCTGACCAGCTGGAGGTTTCAGGTGTCAGCCTGGGGCACACAGAATGCCTGTCTGTGTGAGACAAACGTGAGTGGGAGCTGTGCTCATGCACTGTGTAATGTTAGCTGGGTGGGAGAAGCCCCCAGTTGTTAGTTAGGAACGTGCTTCTTTAGTTAGTGCCGGACAGGCAAGGATTTATGTTTATGTTTTGTTTTATATTTGCTTTCACTTTAATAAACCTGACTTAAGGTCAGTTAACTTGGAAACCTGCTGTCGCCTCAGAGTTCAATGCACAAACCACGTGACCTTTGACCCCAGCAAAGGCGATCCCGGAGTGTTTTGTCACATCACATTCCGGTGTCCTTCAGGTCCCTTGCCGTCTGCTTCCTGCTCTGACTGACTGCCGGCCGGAAAGCAGGGCACAGCAGTGACGTCACCGCTGTGCTCTGCTTTCACTTTACGGTGGCACTCAGTCAGAGCGGGAAGCAGACTGCAAGGGACCTGAAGGACACCAGAATGTGAGTATGTACTGTTTTTTTTTTTTTACTTTTACGCTGGTAACCAGGGTAAACATCGGGTTACTAAGCGCGGCTCTGCGCTTAGTAACCCGATGTTTACCCTGGTTACCTGGGACCTCGGCATCGTTGGTCGCTGGAGAGCGGTCTGTGTGACAGCTCCCCAGCGACCATACAACGACTTTCCAATGATCACGGCCAGGTCGTATCGCTGGTCGTGATCGTTGGAAAGTTGCAGAGTGTGACAGTACCCTTAGTCACTAGTTGTGGAGACTGGAGACATGCCCGTGTAGGCCTCTACCACCCGACATGTCCCCATAAAGTAGCACTCCAGTGATGTTTTATACCATCCTCCCTCTTAGCCATAGCGATTATGTACACAGTGCATGTAATAAAGTACTTACAGGTCGCTGTCTTTTCCGGTTCCCAGCTCTAATCCCATCCTCTTCTGCACCAAGCGATTGTCAGTTTTAACTTGATGGCTCACACTGCATTCAGACATCTGTGAAGTCCAAGTTTCAGTGTTCGTTATTTCAACTGATGGAAAGAAAATAAACTACAAAGCCTCTCCTATCCGCTGCCGTGTTAATCACGGACCACACACGGATAATTTGTATGGGTAATTTTGATTTGTGGCTCAAAAACATACATGTCCATGAGATCTGAATAGCACCATAGGATTTAATGGGTGTCAGTAAAAATCACAGATGGAACAATTGCGTGAAAATCGGACAACTGAATGAGACCAAAAACCAGATGTAGACCAGAAGTCGCTTTCTCAGTGTAAGGCCTCATTCAGATGTCTGGGGTTTTTACACATGCGAGAAAAGCGGTTCCAGTTTCATCAGTTAAAATATGGGAGAAAATCTGCATAAAAAGCTGATTAAACACTGAGCACCGGCAAAAACGCAAATCCCCAAATGCCTGAAACACTGAATGGGCAAAATATTATAATATGCCAACTCTCAAAGTGTTAACCTACAAACAAATCTATTATTATATAGATTTACTGAATAAATCTAACTATGAGTACATCCACCATACATATCAGCATGATTTTTAATTAGTCCAGTCCAGATCTATACAGTGGCGCTGACCTCACAATAATATAGAAAAAAGATGAAAAAAATATATATACACTGCTCAAAACAATAAAGGGAACACTTAAACAACAGAATATAAAGGTACCTTCACACTGAACAACTTAACAACGATAACGATAGCGATCCGTGACGTTGCAGCGTCCTGGATAGCGATATCGTTGTGTTTGACACGCAGCAGCGATCAGGATCCCGCTGTGACATCGTTGGTCGGAGCTAGAAGGCCAGCACCTTATTTTGTCGCTGGATCACCCGCTGACATCGCTAAGTCGGCGTGTGTGACGCTGATTCAGCGATGTCTTCACTGGTAACCAGGGTAAACATCGGGTTACTAAGCGGGTTACCATTGTAAATGTAAAAAAAAACAAACACTACATACTTACATTCCGGTGTCTGTCGCGTCCCCCGGCGTCCGCTTCCCTGCACTGTGTCAGCGCCAGCTGGCCGTAAAGCAGAGCACAGCGGTGACGTCACCGCTCTGCTTTACGTCCGGCGCTTACACAGTGCAGGGAAGCGGACGCCGGGGAACGCGACAGACACCGGAATGTAAGTATGTAGTGTTTGTTTTTTTTTACATTTACACTGGTAACCAGGGTAAACATCGGGTTACTAAGCGCGGCCCTGCGCTTAGTAACCCGATGTTTACCCTGGTTACCCGGGGACTTCGGCATCGTTGGTCGCTGGAGAGCTATCTGTGTGACAGCTCTCCAGCGACCACACAACGACGAAACAGCGACGCTGCAGCGATCGGCATCGTTGTCTATATCACTGCAGCGTCGCTTAATGTGACAGTACCCTATCTCCAAGTAAAGCAAACTTCTGTTAAATCAAACTTCCCACTTAGGAAGCAACACTGTTTAACAATCAATTTCTCATGCTGTTGTGCTAATGGAATAGACAACAGATGGAAATTATTGGCAATTATCAAGACACACTCAATAAAGGAGTGGTTCTGCAGGTGGGGACCACAGACCACATCTCAGTACCAATGCTTTCTGGCTGATGTTTTGGTCACTTTTGAATGTGGGTTGTGCTTTCACACTCGTGGTAGAATGACACGGACTCTACAACCCACACAAGTGGCTCAGGTAGAGCAGCTCACCCAGGATGACACATCAATGCGAGCTGTGGCAAGAAGGTTTGCTGTGTCTGTCAGTGTATTGTCCAGAGGCTGGAAGCGCTACCAGAAGACAGGCCAGTACACCAGGAGACGTGAAGGGGGCCATAGAAGGGCAACAACCCAGCAGCAGGACCGCTACTTCTGCCTTTGTGCAAGGAGGAACAGGAGCACTGCCAGAGCCCTGCAAAATGACCTCCAGCAGGCCACAAATGTGCATGTGTCTGCACAAATGGTTAGAAACCGACTCCAGGAGCATGGTCTGAGTGCCCAACATCCACAGATGGGGGTTGTGCTCACAGCCCAACACCGTGCAGGAAGCTTGGCATTTGCCACAGAACACCAGGATTGGCAAATTTGCCACTGGCACTCTGTGCTCTTCACAGATGAAAGCAGGTTCACACTGAGCACATGTGACAGACGTGACAGAGTCTGGAGACGCTGTGGAGAGTGATCTTCTGCCTGCAACTTCCTTCAGCATGACCGGTTTGGCAGTGGGTCAGTAATGGTGTGGGGTGGCATTTATTTGGAGGGCCGCACAGCCCTCCATGTGCTCGCCAGAGGTAGCCTGACTGCCATTAGGTACCGAGATGAGATCCTCAGACCCCTTGTGAGACCATATGCTGGTGTGGGTGGCCCTGGGTTACTCCTAATGCAGGACAATGCCAGACCACATGTGGCTGGTGTGTGTCAGCAGTTCCTGCAAGATGAAGGCATTGACGCTATGGACTGGCCCGCCTGTTTCCCAGACCTGAATCCGATTGAGCACATCTGGGACATCATGCTTCGCACCATCCACCAACGTCACGTTGCACCACAGACTGTCCAGGAGTTGGCAGATGCTTTAGGCCTGGTCTGGGAGCACAACCCTCAGGAGACCATCCGCCGCCTCATCAGGAGCATGCCCAGGTGTTGTACAGTAGGGAGGTCATACAGGCACGTGGAGGCCACACACAATACTGAGCATCTTTTCCTTGTCATGATGCATTTCCACTGAAGTTGGACCAGCCTGTAGTTTGATTTTCCACTTTGATTTTGAGTATCATTCTAAATCCAGACTTCCATGGTATATTCATTTTGATTTACATTGATAATTGTTATGTTTTATTGTTCTGAACACTGTTATGATCCTTAGTGGTTGAGGATCACAAAATACTCCAGCTAAGTAACAAAACATAGGACAAGCTTTAGGGAGGTGGTAAACTAGACTGACCGCAAATCTGAACCTATCCAACACACTAGAGGTAGCCGGTGAACGTGACTAAAATCATAGACGTCTCGAGCCAGCCTGAGGAACTAACTACCCCTAGAGAGAAAGAAAGACCTCACTTGCCTCCAGAGAAATAATCCCCAAAGATATAGAAGCCCCAACAAATAATAATGGTGAGGTAAGAGGAAGGCACATACACAGGGGTGAAAGCAGATTCAGCAAATGAGGCCCACTAATACTAGATAGCAGAAAATAGAAAAGGGGTCTATGCGGTCAGTAAAAAACCCTTACAAAATATCCACACTGAGATTTCAAGACCCCCCGCACCAACTAACGGTGTGGGGGGAGAAACTCAGTCCCCTAGAGCAACCAGCAAGCGAGGAAATCACATTTTAGCAAGCTGGACAAGAAACATGATGAATGCTGATAATCAAAAAATAAACAAACAAAAAGTTAGCTTGTCTTGGAGAGACTGGGAGCAAGGTAGTCACAAGGAATCTGAACAGCACTGAATACATTGAGAGCAGGCAAGGAGCTGAGTATCCAGGTGAGCTAAATAGGAAACCAACCAAGGATAACGAACCAGCTGATGCTGCCAACCTGCAGAAAGACAACACTACACAGTACCGCTTGTGACCACTAGAGGGAGCCCAAAAATAGAGTTCACAACAGTACCCCCCCCTTGAGGAGGGGTCACCGAACCCTCATCAAGACCCCCAGGGCGATCAGGATGAGCCGCGTGGAAGGCACGAACCAAATCGGCCGCATGAACATCAGAGGCGACAACCCAGGAATTATCCTCCTGACCATAGCCCTTCCACTTAACCAAATACTGAAGCCTCTGTCTAGAGATACGAGAATCCAAAATCTTCTCCACCACATACTCCAATTCGCCCTCGACCAGCACCGGAGCAGGAGGCTCAACAGAAGGAACCACAGGTACCACATACCTCCGCAACAAAGACCTATGGAACACATTATGAATGGCAAACGATGCTGGGAGATCCAAACGAAAAGACACCGGGTTAAGGATTTCCAAGATCTTATAAGGACCGATGAAGCGAGGCTTGAATTTAGGAAAGGAGACCTTCATAGGAACATACCGAGAAGACAGCCACACCAAATCCCCAACACGAAGTCGGGGACCCACACCGCGGCGGCGGTTGGCAAAGCGCTGAGCCTTCTCCTGTGACAACCTCAAATTGTCCACCACATGGTTCCAAATCTGCTGCAACCTATCCACCACAGAATCCACCCCAGGACAGTCAGAAGGCTCAACCTGACCCGAGGAAAAACGAGGATGGAAACCAGAATTGCAGAAAAAAGGCGAAACCAAAGTAGCAGAACTAGCCCGATTATTAAGGGCAAACTCGGCCAATGGCAAAAAAGTCACCCAATCATCCTGATCAGCAGAAACAAAACATCTCAAATAAGTTTCCAACGTCTGATTAGTTAGCTCGGTTTGGCCATTAGTCTGAGGATGGAAGGCCGACGAAAAAGACAAATCAATGCCCATCTTAGCACAAAAAGTCCGCCAAAACCTGGACACAAACTGGGATCCTCTATCAGACACAATATTTTCAGGAATGCCGTGCAAGCGAACCACATTCTGAAAAAATAGAGTAACCAAATCGGAGGAAGAAGGCAACTTAGGCAAGGGCACCAAATGGACCATCTTGGAAAAACGATCACACACCACCCAGATGACAGACATTTTCTGAGATACTGGAAGATCCGAAATAAAATCCATGGAAATGTGCGTCCAAGGCCTTTTTGGAATAGGCAAAGGCAAAAGCAAACCGCTGGCACGAGAACAGCAAGGCTTAGCCCGAGCACAAATCCCACAAGACTGCACAAAGGAACGCACATCCCGCGACAAGGAAGGCCACCAGAAGGACCTAGCCACCAAATCTCTGGTACCAAAAATCCCAGGATGACCCGCCAACACCGAAGAATGAACCTCGGAAATAACTCTGCTGGTCCATCTATCCGGGACAAACAGTCTCTCTGGTGGACAACGGTCAGGTCTATCCGCCTGAAATTTCTGCGGCACTCGTCGCAAATCTGGGGAAATGGCAGACATAATCAATCCCTCTCTGAGAATACCAGCCGGCTCAGAAACTCCCGGAGAGTCAGGCACAAAACTCCTAGAAAGTGCATCAGCTTTCACGTTCTTCGAACCAGGCAGGTATGAGACCACGAAGTTGAAACGGGAGAAAAACAACGACCAACGAGCCTGTCTAGGATTCAGGCGCTTGGCAGATTCAAGGTAAATCAGATTTTTGTGATCAGTCAAGACCACCACACGATGTTTAGCTCCTTCGAGCCAATGTCGCCACTCCTCAAATGCCCACTTCATAGCCAACAACTCCCGATTACCAACATCATAATTCCGCTCGGCAGGCGAAAACTTTCTTGAAAAGAAAGCACATGGCTTCATCACAGAGCCATCAGAGCTTCTCTGTGACAAAACAGCCCCTGCTCCAATCTCAGAAGCATCAACCTCGACCTGGAAGGGGAGAGAGACATCTGGCTGACATAAGACTGGAGCTGAAGAAAACCGGTGCTTCAGCTCCCGAAAGGCCTCCACGGCCGCAGGAGACCAATTAGTCACATCAGAACCCTTCTTGGTCAAATCCGTCAAAGGTTTAACCACGCTAGAAAAATTAGCGATGAAACGACGGTAAAAATTAGCAAAACCCAAGAACTTCTGAAGACTCTTAACAGACGTGGGCTGAGTCCAGTCATGAATAGCCTGGACCTTGACTGGGTCCATCTCCACAGTAGAAGGAGAAAAAATAAAACCCAAAAAGGAGACCTTCTGTACTCCGAAGAGGCATTTTGAGCCCTTCACAAATAAAGCATTAGCACGCAGGACCTGAAACACCATCCTGACCTGCTTCACATGGGACTCCCAATCATCAGAAAAGACCAAAATGTCATCCAGATAAACAATCATAAATTTATCCAGATATTCTCGGAAGATGTCATGCATGAAGGACTGAAACACAGAAGGAGCATTAGAGAGTCCAAAAGGCATCACCAAGTACTCAAAATGGCCTTCAGGCGTATTAAATGCTGTTTTCCATTCATCTCCCTGCTTAATGCGCACAAGGTTATACGCACCACGGAGATCTATCTTGGTGAACCAACTGGCACCCTTAATCCGAGCAAACAAATCAGACAATAATGGTAAAGGATACTGAAATTTGACTGTGATTTTATTCAGAAGACGATAATCTATACAAGGTCTCAAAGAACCGTCCTTCTTGGCCACAAAAAAAAATCCTGCACCAAGAGGGGAAGAGGATGGGCGAATATGTCCCTTCTCCAAAGACTCCTTTATATAACTCCGCATCGCGGCATGCTCTGGTATAGACAGATTAAAAAGTCGTCCCTTAGGGAATTTACTACCAGGAATTACATTTATAGCACAGTCACAATCCCTATGAGGGGGCAGGACACTGGACCTGGGCTCATCAAATACATCCTGGTAGTCAGACAAAAACTCAGGACCTCAGAAGGAGTGGAAGAAGCAATAGACACCAACGGAGCATCGCCATGAATTCCCTGACAACCCCAACTTGACACAGACATAGCTTTCCAATCCAAAACTGGATTATGAACCTGCAGCCATGGCAGACCCAAAACGACAACATCATGCAAATTATGCAAAACAAGAAAGCGAATCACCTCCTGATGTACGGGAGTCATGCACATGGTCATTTGCGTCCAATACTGAGGCTTATTCTCAGCCAATGGCGTAGCATCAATTCCCCTCAGAGGAATAGGAAATTCCAAAGGCTCCAGGACAAAACCACAGCGCCTGGCAAATGACAAATCCATCAGATTCAGGGCAGCACCCGAATCCACAAAAGCCATAACCGGGTAGAACGACAAAGAACAAATCAAAGTAACAGACAAAATAAATTTAGGCTGCATAGTACCAATGGTGACAGGTTTAGCGATTTTTTTTTAAGCGTTTAGAGCATGCTGAGATAACATGAGTAGAATCACCACAGTAAAAGCACAACGCATTTTGACGTCTATGACTTTGTCGCTCAATTCTGGTCAGAGTTCGGTCACATTGCATAGACTCAGGTCTCTGTTCAGAAAATACCGCCAAAGGATGAGCAGATTTGCGCTCCCGCAAACACCGATCAACCTGAATGGCTAAAGCCATAGAATCACTCAGACTTGTAGGGGTGGGAAACCCCACCATAACATTCTTAACGGCCTCAGAAAGACCTTCTCTGAAATTTGCAGCCAGGGCACACTCATTCCATTGAGTAAGCACCGACCATTTCCGAAATTTTTGACAATACACCTCTGCTTCATCCTGACCTTGAGAGATAGCCAGCAACGCTTTTTCTGCCTGATTCTCAAGATTAGGCTCCTCATAAAGCAGTCCAAGAGCCAGAAAAAATGCATCTACATTAAGCAATGCAGGATCTCCTGGCGCCAGAGAGAAAGCCCAATCTTGAGGGTCGCCACGCAACAAGGAGATAACAATTTTAACTTGCTGAGCGGAATCACCAGAGGAACGAGGTCTCAGAGATAGAAATAACTTACAATTATTCTTAAAATTTAGAAACCTAGATCTATCTCCAGAAAACAACTCAGGAATGAGTATCTTTTGTTCTGACATAGGGCTATGAATAACAAAATCCTGAATACTTTGCACCCGTGCAGCAAGATGATCCACACTAGAAGCCAGAGTCTGAACATTCATGTCTGCAGCTGAGCTCAAAACCACCCAGAGTTCAAGGGGATGAAAGAAGCTAAACAGACTGCAGCAAAGGAAAAGCGGGAGGAAAAAAAAAAAAATGTACTCAGGTCGTCTTTTTATCCCACTTCTGCGATGCATTAAACACTCTTAGGCCTGCTCTACTGTTATGATCCTTAGTGGTTGAGGATCACAAAATACTCCAGCTAAGTAACAAAACATAGGACAAGCTTTAGGGAGGTGGTAAACTAGACTGACCGCAAATCTGAACCTATCCAACACACTAGAGGTAGCCGGTGAACGTGACTAAAATCCTAGACGTCTCGAGCCAGCCTGAGGAACTAACTACCCCTAGAGAGAAAGAAAGACCTCACTTGCCTCAAGAGAAATAATCCCCAAAGATATAGAAGCCCCCAACAAATAATAACGGTGAGGTAAGAGGAAGGCACATACACAGGGGTGAAAGCAGATTCAGCAAATGAGGCCCACTAATACTAGATAGCAGAAAATAGAAAAGGGGTCTATGCGGTCAGTAAAAAACCCTTACAAAATATCCACACTGAGATTTCAAGAACCCCCGCACCAACTAACGGTGTGGGGGGAGAAACTCAGTCCCCTAGAGCAACCAGCAAGCGAGGAAATCACATTTTAGCAAGCTGGACAAGAAACATGATGAATGCTGATAATCAAAAAATAAACAAACAAAAAGTTAGCTTGTCTTGGAGAGACTGGGAGCAAGGTAGTCACAAGGAATCTGAAGAGCACTGAATACATTGAGAGCAGGCAAGGAACTGAGTATCCAGGTGAGCTAAATAGGAAACCAACCAAGGATAACGAACCAGCTGATGCTGCCAACCTGCAGAAAGACAACACTACACAGTACCGCTTGTGACCACTAGAGGGAGCCCAAAAATAGAGTTCACAACAGAACACATTCCACTATGCAACAAATAAAAATTTGCAACTGGAATATTTCATTCAGAGATATTAAGATGTGGTATTTTAGTGTTCCCTTTATTTTTTGAGCAGTGTATATATATATATATATATATATATATATATATATATATATATATATATACAGTATATATATATATATATATATATATATGGTTTGGTTCCTTTGCCTGTGTGGACTGGATGGGTTGTTGAGAATTTCATGTCAATAGCACATTTAAAAATATATTTACTTAGAAGTATTGAACATGTCACACATTTTTTATCACCCGCTGTATATGGTTGATGCCTGCACATACGTATTTAATCTATATAATAATAAATGTGTTTATATTTTAAAGGGAATCTGTCAGTATAATCATCCCTCCTAAGCTACCTTTATGGGCGTATTGGTCATAGAAGGTCATAAAATGATTCCTTGATATCTATGATCTTATCTCTTATATCAGAGAAATGCACATTTGTCTTAATATGTCAATGAGCTGTAAAGATCTATGGGCCGGGCATAGATCTCCCTGAGAATCTGCCTCCAGAGATTATTGTAAGCGATAGGAGGAGTTACCAGTGTGAGCCATGTAGATCAGGAGAGCAGACTGTCAGTCAGTACATGTCTCACATTGGTAACGCCTCCTTTATTTTAAACGAATCTCTGGAGACAGATTCTCAGGGAGATCTGTGTCCGGCCCATAGATCCCAGATATAAAGGTATCACTTTATTCAGCTTCCTATGACCTACATGCCCATATAGACAGGGTTCATCCTACTGACAGATGCCCTTTAATACTTTGAGAATTGGCATATTATTACATTTTCATCTGTGTATTTATAAGTTGTTTTCTTTAATCAGAATTTCAGCAGAGTTTGGTCCAAGTTTCATTAGTTTTTCCCAGATGAGGAGAAAAAAAAACTTCCTCTAGCTTTTCCTATCAGCTGGATATCACTCAGATACCAACCCATACACTTGCATTGCCAAATTTGATCAGAAAGTCACATAAATAATGGATATTGCCACAATTTTGCGGGGACCATTTGGTCCAAAACAAAAAAAACAGATATGGGAACATCCACATAGGCTATAATAGCCTATCTGTGACAAAGGGATGTCTAAATGAGTCCTAAATATATGAGAACATCGATGTCCGTCTCAAATACTAGGAAAGCAATGAGCACTTCTTGAATGTGTTGTGAGCAAAGATACTCCTCCATGCTCGCCTTTTACTGCCCCGACTGTGGAATAAACAGAGAAAAGCTTGGCTATTAGAGTGCAACTCAGGAATGTCCCTGCTGTATAAATATTTAGTATGTGCAAAACTAATGTGGGATGTGCACAGTCTTGTATCACAGGATTAACACGGACGTAAGAAAACCTGCTCTGTATCTGTCCACATTGCACCGAATTCTAGAGATTCGATAATCACAGTATTGTAGATGGCGCTGCCAGCTCCTGAGGCAAGGAAAGCGTTTCGCTTCCAAGCCCAGTAATAATGCCCCCCCCCCGAGTGAAGGGTGGCTCCAGATTTTCATGGACCCCACACGAAAGAGTCTCAGTGTGCCCCTTTAACACATACCAGAATTCATGATGTACATTTACAGCAGAGAAATATAGGTATAGTACAATGCCAGATTTCACTTCTTACATTACATGAGTGATGTCAATAGCTCAGAAACCGGGCAGTATAGTCGTCCATACAGTATTATGGGCACCACATAGAGCTCCATACAGAATAATGTGCCCCATATATTGCTCCATACAGTATAATGAGCCCCATATATTGCTTCATACAGAATAGGGCCCATATAATACCCCATACAGTATATGATGAGCCCCATATAATGCTCCAGTAGATGATGGGCCCCATATATTGCTCCATACAGAATGGGCTGACCATACAGGAACATGGTCTGATCATACCACAGCTCCTGGGCAGGGGAGGAAGCAAGAGGTTATGCAGACATTATAGCATAGAATTGCAGCTGATTCTTTTTGTGAGGTAAAACATTTCCCTGTCTGTTTTTAAACAATGTTTTACTTCAAAGAAAGAATCAGCTGCGATCCCATGCTGTGCTGTATACTCCCTTTTGCTTTCTCTATTGCCCAGAAGCCATTACACAGTACACAGCAGAAGAACATTTATAAGATTATCTCAGCACAGGAACATTTAATTTAAAATACATCCAATTGTGGAACTTATCATTATTCCAAGATGTATTGATTAAAAGCAACTTTTGTTAGTGGGGAAAATCCCTTTAAGATCCGATGTAGGGCAAATCCAATCAGCTGGGGAGTAGGAAAATAATGCATATATTGCAATAAATAGCTTGGCTGAAACAACCAAAATGTTAAAGGGAATCTGTCATGTCCCCAAACACTACTACCTGCAGATAGGGTGTTAATCTACAGGTGAATAGAGCTCTAAAGCCGTGTGGCTGCGTCACTGAAAACCCGGCTACTGAGAAGAAATTAACTTTATTTGCAGAGTCGGCTGTCAGTCAGTGCCAGGGTGTGCTCAAAGCTGCTGTTAGCCCCGCCGCACCTCTATGACTGAAAGCCGGAGGCTACTGGGAGAAGTAAAGTTAATTTCTTCCCGGTAGCTCATCTCTCAGTACGGTGGCTGGGCACAATGCTATTAACCTGAAGATTAACCCCATATCTGCAGGTTAATAGCGTTATCTGACATGACTGGTTCCCTTTAGGCTGTGTGCACACGTTCCGGATTTTTCGCTATAAAAACGCAATAAAACCGCGAAAAAAACCACTCACATTAAGCATCTTATTATTAGAATGCAATCCGCATTTTGTATGCACATGCTGTGTTTTTTTCCTGAACGGAAACGCCTTCCAGAAAAAAACGCAGCATGTTCCTTAATTTGTGGAATCATGGGGATTCCGCACACGTAGGAATGCACTGATGCGCTTACTTCCCGCATGGGGCTATGCCCACCATGTGGGAAGGAAGCGAATCATGTGCGGTTGGTACCCAGGGTGGAGGAGAGGAGACTCTCCTCCACGGACTGGGAACCATATAATTGTTAAAAAAAATAATTAAAGTAAAAAATAGTGATATAATCACCTTCTGATGGCCCCGGAGTCTTCCCGCCTCTCGGCGGTGCACGCGGCGGCTTCCAGTCACAGAGATGCTGTGTGCGAAGGACCTGCGTTGACGTCGCGGTCACGTGACCGTGACGTCGTCCTAGGTCCTTCGCACACTGCATCCAGGGGAACGGAAGCCGCCGCATGCACTGCTGAGGAGATCGGGACGCCGGAAGGTGAGAATAACCATTTTTTTTATTTTATTATTTTTATCATTCTATCTTTTTACTATTGATGCTGCATAGTTAGCATCAATAGTAAAAAGTTGGTCACACTTGTCAAACACTATGTTTGACAAGTGTGACCGACCTGTCAATCAGTTTCCAAGCAATGCTACAGATCGCTTGGAAAACGCTAGTGATTAGCGGGAATACGCATGCCAATTCCGCATACGATATATCCACGGCAGGAGTTGCGGAATTGCCACGGAAATTTCCACGTCAATTCTGCAACGTGTGCACTTAGCCTTAAAGTGTTTCTGATTCTGGAAGTTGCAGTGCTGCGCTGTATAAATGTAACATGAAGAAATAAGTGATTGCTGATGGGAAGTAGACTTGGGTACATAATCAATAGGAGGTTGATGGTTAAAGCCCAAATTCTTAGTAACACATCTTATTGTACCTAATTTGTGCACCAGGATTCAGATTTTCCTGTAGATGACAGGACAGGACATGGCAGGGTCAGACAGTAGCCTCAGCACAAAACCTAGGTGTCACCTCACATGTAACACACAGTATGGCTGACTAATGGAGAACACCGCCATCTCGTGTCTTAGTGATGTAAATGCAGACATGAAAGTATCACACTTTATACAGTCTACAACTGGGGTGGACATTTTTTTCTTACTTTACTTGCTGTCTGCAAAATCCCTGAGGTAAATGTCAACGCCTAGAAGTGGCTTACACCCATCAGCCCATTTAGAACATAAGCTGATGCATGTGTATGGAGATAGCGGGAAAGCTGTTGTCTGAGCCACAGTTTGGCCAAGAGTTATCAGAGGATTAAAGGGTTATACCCAAAATAGCAAGACATCTCCAGTCTATAAGAAAAACGTACTGATTCCTGGAGGTCCGACTGCTGGAAACCCCAGCAATCCCAAAAAACAGGTGTTGGAACCTCGAGGGCAGTGCTCTACAGCCCAATCTTGAGTGGAGGAGCACATGCTTACCTCTCACTATTTCAGGCAGTCCCATAGACAATGAATGGATGCAGATCCAGTATACAAATCCACTATCCATTCAAGAAAGGGTTCTACAGAGCACAGCTCTCAGGATTGCTGGGGGTCCCAGCAGTGAGACCCTAGCGATCAGTAAGGTATCCCTATCCTATGGAATTCTACTTAAGGTCATAAAACCACCTCACTCATCATTAAGCAGAAAGGCCTATAGACCACCCCCTTCCAGACAAATACCAGGCCCACAGCTATTCCCACCAAGCCACTGGGCTAATACTTATAGACAAAACTCAGATCTACTAAATCTATTAGGACATCTGTTGTGGATTCTGTTTTTGGGCTCCCTCTGGTGGTTACAGCTGGTACTGGGTGACTTTGGTGGGTTGCGGTCTCTGGTTTCCACCTGTCCATCAGAGGCTGGGTGTTTCCTATTTAACCTGGCTTTCCTGTCATTCTCTTGCCGGCTATCAATGTATCAGTGTGTCTCTGTTACCTTTGCTACCTGCTCCTAGGCCTTCAAGACAAGCTAAGTCTGGATTTCCCTGTTTCATGTTTGCTTTCATGTTTTTAGTCCAGCTTGCAGATATGTAATTCTCTGCTGCTGGTTGCTCTAGTGGGCTGAAATTACCACTCATGTACCATGAGTTGGCACATGAGTTCAAGTAATTTCAGGATGGTATTTTGAAGGGTTTTAAGCTGACCGCGCAGTTCACCTTTTGTATCCTCTGCTATCTAGCTTAAGCGGGCCTCATTTTGCTGAATCTGTTTTCGTAACTACGTTTGTGCCTTCCTCTCATTTCACCGTCATTATATGTGGGGGGCTGCTATTTCTGTGGGAATATTTCTCTGGAGGCAAGATAGGTCTGTGATTCTTCTGATAGGGGTAGCTAGATCTCCGGCTGGCGCGAGACGTCTAGAGTCCCCCCAGGAACGTTCCCCGGCTGCTGTTAGTTGAGTGTTGAGGTTCAGGATCGCGGTCAGCTCAGGTTCCATCACCCTAGAGCTCGTCCTGTTTTTGCCCGTGTTATGTGTTTAATTCCCTGCCATTGGGAACATGACAGTATAGCCGGCCCACAAAGTGTTAATTGTTTGGGCTGAAGCAGGAGAAAAAGAAGTGTTGAAGGGAAATTTATTTTTTTTTCCTCAGAGTTTTGCTGCCTAGCCCTTAATTGCTGTCTAGCTGCTTCTTACCTCCTCTTAACCCTTGAATGGCTCTGACCTTAGCTGTTTAACATGGATGTCCAGAGTTTGGCTTCCAGCCTGAATAATCTTGCTGCAAAAGTTCAAAACATACAGGATTTTGTTGTTCACACTCCTATGTCTGAACCTAGAATTCCTATTCCAGAGTTTTTTTCTGGAGATAGATCTACCTTCCTGAATTTCAGGAACAATTGCAAATTGTTTCTTTCTTTGAAATCTCGCTCCTCTGGAGACCCTGCTCAGCAGGTCAAGATTGTAATATCTTTCCTGCGGGGCGACCCTCAGAATTGGGCATTTGCATTGGCACCATGGGATCCTGCATTGCTCAGTGTGGATGCGTTTTTTCTGGCACTGGGATTGCTCTATGAGGAACCTAACCTGGAGATTCAGGCTGAAAAGGCTTTATTAGCCCTCTCTCAGGGGCATGATGAAGCGGAAGTATATTGTCAAAAATTTCGGAAATGGTCGGTGCTTACTCAGTGGAATGAGTGCGCCCTGGCTGCAAACTTCAGAGATGGTCTTTCTGAGGCCATTAAGGATATTATGGTGGGGTTCCCTGCGCCTACAGGTCTGAATGAGTCTATGGCTATGGCCATTCAGATTGATCGGCGTTTACGGGAGCGCAAACCTGTACACCAGTTGGCAGTGTCTACTGAACAGGCACCTGAGACTATGCAATGTGATAGAATTCAGTCCAGAAGTGAACGGCAAAATTATAGGCGGAAAAATGGATTGTGTTTTTATTGTGGTGATTCAGCTCATGTTATATCAGCATGCTCTAAACGCACAAAAAAGGTTGATAAATCTTTTGCCATTAGTACTCTGCAGTCTAAGTTCATTTTGTCTGTAACTTTGATTTGTTCACTGTCATCCATTTCCGTCGATGCCTATGTGGATTCGGGCGCTGCCCTGAGTCTTATGGATTGGTCATTTGCCAAACGCTGCGGTTTTAGTCTGGAGCCTCTGGAAGTTCCTATTCCTTTGAAGGGAATTGACTCTACACCATTGGCTATGAATAAACCGCAGTACTGGACACAAGTGACCATGCACATGACTCCCGTTCATCAGGAGGTGATTCGCTTCCTTGTACTGTATAATTTACATGATGTACTAGTGCTTGGTCTGCCATGGTTACAAACTCATAATCCCGTCCTGGATTGGAAAACAATGTCGGTGTTAAGCTGGGGATGTCAGGGGGTTCATGATGATGCACCTCTGATTTCAATCGCTTCATCTACTCCTTCTGAGGTCCCTGCGTTTTTGTCTGACTATCGGGATGTTTTTGAGGAGCCTAAGCTCAATTTGCTCCCTCCTCATAGGGATTGTGACTGTGCTATAGAATTAATTCCTGGCAGTAAGTTCCCTAAGGGTCGTTTATTTAATTTGTCAGTGCCAGAGCATACTGCTATGCGGAATTATATTAAGGAGTCCTTGGAAAAGGGACATATTCGTCCATCTTCGTCCCCTCTGGGAGCAGGTTTTTTTTTCGTGGCAAAAAAAGATGGTTCCCTGAGGCCTTGTATAGATTATCGCCTTCTGAATAAGATTACAGTCAAATATCAGTATCCATTGCCATTATTGACTGATTTGTTTGCTCGCATTAAGGGGGCTAGGTGGTTCACTAAGATAGATCTTCGCGGTGCGTATAATCTTGTGCGGATAAAGCAGGGTGATGAGTGGAAAACCGCATTTAATACGCCTGAGGGCCATTTTGAGTATTTGGTAATGCCTTTTGGACTTTCTAATGCTCCTTCAGTCTTTCAGTCCTTTATGCACAATATTTTCCGTGAATATCTGGATAAGTTTATGATTGTGTATTTGGATGATATTTTGGTGTTTTCTGATGACTGGGAGTCTCATGTTCTACAGGTCAGGAAGGTGTTTCAAGTCCTGCGGGCCAATTCTCTGTTTGTGAAGGGCTCAAAATGTCTCTTCGGAGTCCAGAAGATTTCTTTTTTGGGGTACATTTTTTCTCCTTCTACTATTGAGATGGATCCCGTCAAGGTTCAGGCGATTTGTGACTGGACACAACCTACATCTGTTAAGAGTCTTCAGAAGTTCTTGGGTTTTGCTAATTTTTATCGTCGGTTCATTACTAATTTTTCCAGTGTTGTTAAACCTTTGACTGATTTGACTAAAAAGGGTGCTGATGTTGCTAATTGGTCTCCTACGGCTGTGGAGGCCTTTCAGGAACTTAAGCGCCGGTTTTCTTCTGCTCCTGTGTTATGTCAACCAGATGTTTCACTTCCTTTTCAGGTTGAGGTTGATGCTTCCGAGATTGGAGCGGGGGCGGTTTTGTCACAGAGAAGTTCCGATGGCTCGGTGATGAAGCCATGTGCGTTCTTTTCTAGAAAATTCTCGCCCGCCGAGCGCAATTATGATGTGGGTAATTGGGAGCTTTTGGCCATGAAGTGGGCATTTGAGGAGTGGCGTCATTGGCTTGAGGGTGCTAGACATCGTGTGGTGGTCTTGACTGATCACAAAAATCTGATTTACCTTGAGTCTGCCAGGCGTCTGAATCCTAGACAGGCTCGTTGGTCATTGTTTTTTTCTCGTTTCAATTTTGTGGTTTCATACCTGCAAGGTTCAAAGAATGTGAAGGCAGATGCTCTTTCCAGGAGTTTTGTGCCTGACTCTCCTGGAGACTCTGGGCCTACTGGTATCCTTAGGGATGGGGTAATATTGTCCGCCGTCTCCCCAGACTTGCGACGTGCATTGCAGGAGTTTCAGGCGGATAAACCTGATCGTTGTCCACCGGAAAGACTGTTTGTTCCGGATGATTGGACCAGTAGAGTCATCTCCGAGGTCCATTCTTCTGTGTTGGCTGGTCATCCTGGAATATTTGGTACTAGAGACTTGGTGGCCAGGTCTTTTTGGTGGCCTTCCTTGTCAAGGGATGTGCGCACCTTTGTGCAGTCTTGTGAAGTGTGTGCTCGGGCTAAGCCTTGCTGTTCTCGGGCCAGTGGGTTGTTGTTATCCTTGCCTATCCCGAAGAGGCCTTGGACGCACATTTCCATGGATTTTATTTCAGATCTCCCTGTCTCACAGAAAATGTCCGTTATCTGGGTTGTGTGTGACCGCTTTTCTAAGATGGTTCATTTGGTACCCTTGCCTAAGTTGCCTTCCTCCTCTGAGTTGGTCCCTTTATTTTTTCAGAACGTGGTTCGTTTGCATGGAATTCCGGAGAATATCGTTTCTGACAGGGGATCCCAGTTTGTGTCTAGATTTTGGCGGACGTTTTGTGCTAAGATGGGCATTGATTTGTCTTTCTCGTCTGCATTCCATCCTCAGACGAATGGCCAGACGGAGCGAACTAATCAGACCTTGGAAACTTATTTAAGGTGTTTTGTTTCTGCTGATCAAGATGACTGGGTTGCCTTTTTGCCACTGGCCGAATTTGCCCTTAATAATCGGGCTAGTTCTGCTACTTTGGTTTCTCCTTTCTTTTGTAATTCGGGGTTTCATCCTCGTTTTTCCTCTGGTCAGGTGGAGCCTTCGGATTGTCCTGGAGTGGACGTGGTGGTGGACAGGCTACATCAGATTTGGAATCAGGTGGTGGACAATTTGAAGTTGTCTCAGGAGAAGACTCAGCAGTTTGCTAATCGCCGTCGCCGCGTGGGTCCCCGACTTCTTGTTGGGGACTTGGTGTGGTTGTCTTCTCGTTTTGTCCCTATGAAGGTCTCTTCTCCTAAGTTCAAGCCTCGGTTCATCGGTCCTTATAAGATCTTGGAGATTCTTAACCCTGTATCTTTTCGTTTGGATCTCCCAGCATCGTTTGCTATTCATAATGTGTTCCATCGGTCGTTATTGCGGAGGTATGAGGTGCCCGTTGTTCCTTCGGTTGAGCCTCCTGCTCCGGTGCTGGTGGAGGGAGAATTGGAGTATGTTGTTGAGAAGATCTTGGATTCTCGTGTTTCCAGACGTAGACTCCAGTATTTGGTTAAGTGGAAGGGTTATGGTCAGGAGGATAATTCCTGGGTGGTCGCCTCTGATGTTCATGCGACTGATTTGGTCCGCGCCTTCCATAGAGCTCATCCTGATCGCCCTGGGGGTTCTCGTGAGGGTTCGGTGACCCCTCCTCAAGGGGGGGGTACTGTTGTGGATTCTGTTTTTGGGCTCCCTCTGGTGGTTACAGCTGGTACTGGGTGACTTTGGTGGGTTGCGGTCTCTGGTTTCCACCTGTCCATCAGAGGCTGGGTGTTTCCTATTTAACCTGGCTTTCCTGTCATTCCCTTGCCGGCTATCAATGTATCAGTGTGTCTCTGTTACCTTTGCTACCTGCTCCTAGGCCTTCAAGACAAGCTAAGTCTGGATTTCCCTGTTTCATGTTTGCTTTCATGTTTTTAGTCCAGCTTGCAGATATGTAATTCTCTGCTGCTGGTTGCTCTAGTGGGCTGAAATTACCACTCATGTACCATGAGTTGGCACATGAGTTCAAGTAATTTCAGGATGGTATTTTGAAGGGTTTTAAGCTGACCGCGCAGTTCACCTTTTGTATCCTCTGCTATCTAGCTTAAGCGGGCCTCATTTTGCTGAATCTGTTTTCATAACTACGTTTGTGCCTTCCTCTCATTTCACAGTCATTATATGTGGGGGGCTGCTATTTCTGTGGGAATATTTCTCTGGAGGCAAGATAGGTCTGTGATTCTTCTGATAGGGGTAGCTAGATCTCTGGCTGGCGCGAGACGTCTAGAGTCCCCCCAGGAACGTTCCCCGGCTGCTGTTAGTTGAGTGTTGAGGTTCAGGATCGCGGTCAGCTCAGGTTCCATCACCCTAGAGCTCGTCCTGTTTTTGCCCGTGTTATGTGTTTAATTCCCTGCCATTGGGAACATGACAGACATCTGAGGAAATGAGTATAGAAGGTGGATCAGTTCATGTACTGCAGCCCCCTCAGCAGCAATGTTATCAATGCAACACAAGACCTAAAAGGGGCTACAGATTCCGTATCTGTAGAATTTAGCATTATAGAACACAAACTATAGTGATGGTAGAATTATGCAAGCGGGGATTTTTCTTTCTCACCAATTGATATAGATTCTATAAGAATACCCCCCTGTACATCAGTGAACACCATCAGCACTGTATGGCTGAGTTACTTGAGTATTTGATGTGCTTTTCCCCACTCATTAGTATGGATGAAATCTGCAGCAAAAATGCTGAAAGAAAGGACATGCTGCAGACAGGGTCGGATTAAGAATAGCCAGGGCCCCGGGGAGTTTAGAACGAGTGCGTCCTCCCAGGTACCCGATGTATCATGTGACATGTCACATGATCCCCTTTGATAGATTATGTGATAGGTCATAGAACACACATGTGCTTTGGTGCATATCTGTAGATGTAAAATGACATATATGTACTATACAGTATATATATAAAATAGCACTATAAATAATAGAGCCCCCCTAAAGTCCTTTATACAGTATGAGCCACCACATATCCATTTATATACAATATATATGCCCCCACATAGCTCTATAGATACAATATGAGCCCCCACATAGCCCTCTATATATAGTACAAGCCCTCACTTAGCCCATATATACTGTATTTTCCCCTACGTAGCTCCCTATATACAGTACTAGATGGTGGCCCGATTGTAACGCATCGGGTACTCTAGAATATGTATGTAGTTTATTTATGAAGATTTCAGAATAATTCAATGAATACAAAGGATTTGGCCGGCCGGGCGCGACCAATTAGCGAAGCGTGGTTCAAATCCCGTGCCAATTCGCGGCCGGACTGAGTCTGTTGCTGATCGCGGGCGGCCGGCCAGGCGCGACCGATCAGTGAAGCCAGTGAGAGCTCCAGGTTTTTGAGGGCCCCGGGCGAAAGAGTCTCACAGCCCACGTAGCATATAACACACCCCACGTAGTATATAGCACAGCCACGTAGTATATAGCACAGCCACGTAGTATATAGCACAGCTACATAGTATATAACACAGCCACGTAGTACATAGCACAGCCACGTAGTATATAGCACAGCCACGTAGTATATAGCACAGCCTACAAAGTAAATTGCACAGCCACGTAGTATATAGCACAGCCACATAGTATATAGCACAGCCACGTAGTATATTGAACAGCCACGTAGTATATTGCACAGCCACGTAGTATATTGCAGTCACGTACTATATAGCACAGCCCACGCAGTATATAACACAGCCCATGTAGTATATAGCACAGCCACGTAGTATATAACACCGCCCACGCAGTATATAACACAGCCCACGTAGTATATAGCACAGGCCACGTAGTATATAGCACAGCCCACACAATATATAACACAGCCCACATAGTATATAGCACAGCCATGTAGTATACTGCACAGCCACGTAGTATATTGCACAGCCACGTAGTATATAGCACAGCCCATGTAGTATATTGCACAGCCACGTAGCATATAGCATAGCCCACGCAGTATATAACACAGCCACATAGTATATAGCGCAGCCACGTAGTATATTGCACAGCCACGTAGTATATAGCACAGCCCACGTAGTATATAGCACAGTGATGTAGTATATAACACAGCCCACGCAGTATATAACACAGCGCACGTAGTATATAGCAATGTGGGCACCATATTCCTGTTAAAAAAAGAATTAAAATAAAAAATAGTTATATATTTACCTTCCAGCAGCCCCCGGATCCAGCCCAGGCCTTTAGCGATGCTCCTAGCGACGCTCCATTCCCTGTAATGCCTTGCGGCAATAACCCGTGATGATGTAGCGGTCTCGCTACGTCATCTGGGGTAATTGATGCAATGCATTCTTGGGACCGGAGCATCGCGAGTAGCGGGAACAGCTGCCACGGACGCCGGAAGGTGAGAATTTAATGATTTTTCTTTATTATTATTTTTAACATTATATGTTTTTACTATTGATGCTGCATAGTCAGCATCAATAGTAAAAAGTTGGTCACACTTATAGGGTTAATGTGTTGTAAATTCTGCTTTTGGGCTCCCTCCGGTGGTTGTAGGTGGTAATGCAGTTGTCCCTGAGTTGCAGTCCTGGTCAGGTGTATCTGCTGATTGCAGTTCTGACTGGGGTATTTAGGCGTGCAGGATTCATTAGTCCTTGCCAGTTGTCCATGGTTGTGGGAGGTTTTGGTCCTGGTTTGGTTCCTTCTGCCTTCTGCCAAATCAGCAAAGATAAGTGTCTGGTTTTGTTTCTGTGGCACACATGCTGTGTGCTTAATAATTCTGTGCTATTCAGTGTTTTTTGTCCAGCTTAGATTGTGTCAGTATTTTCTCAGTCTTGTTGGATTCTCTGGAGTGGCAGATATACATTCCATGTCTTTAGTTAGATTGTGGAACTTTTTGTATTATCTGCTGTGGATATTTTTGGAAGGGTTTTAATACTGACCGCTTAGTATTCTGTCCTATCTTTCCCTATTTAGCTAGAGTGGCCTCTTTTGCTGAATCCTGTTTTCTGCCTGCTTGTGTCTTTCCTCTCCTACTCACAGTCAATATTCGTGGGGGGCTGCCTATCCTTTGGGGTTCTGCTCTGAGGCAAGGTAGTATTCCTATTTCTATCTATAGGGGTATTTAGTCCTCCGGCTGTGTCGAGGTGTCTAGGGTTTGTTAGGCACACCCCACGGCTACTTCTAGTTGCGGTGTTAGTTCAGGTTTTGCGGTCAGTACAGTTTCCACCTACTCCAGAGAAAGTCCATGCGGCTCCAAAGTCACCAGATCATAACATTAATGGCAGCGTTATGCCGCGGTGTAACGCAGTCCATTTAACGGACTGCTAAAACGCTATGTGGGCGCTGGCTGGAGGGGAGTAGGAAGGGGCCAATTCACGGCCGGACTGTGCCTGTCACTGATTGGTTGCGCCCAGCCGGCCACGACCAATCAGCGACACGGGATTTCTGTGACAAACAGACAGACAGAGAAACAGACGGAAGTGGACCTTAGACAATTATATATATATAGATGAGCACCCACATAGCCTCCTATATACAGTATGAGATCTCACTTAGCCTATATATACTGTATGATCCCCTACATAACCCCCTAAATACAGTATGAGCCCTCACATATGCCCCTAGATACAGCACGAGCGCTTACATAGCCCACTATATACAGTATGAGCCCCCCCATAGCAACCTATATGCAGCACAAGCCCTCACATAGTCCATATATATAGGCACACATCCCATAGACATATTTAAAAAAAAAAACAAAAAAAAAACACATACTCACCTCGCCCCTGTTTCCCGGCGCTTTGCTCCGGTCCCCGAGGCTCCACTTCTACTTGTGGCCAGGGCGTACATGCTGGTGCACGCTGGCTGCTGACGTCATTGCACTGGCATGTCACACAAAACATTATAATGAGGGCAATCAGGCCCCGGGCGGTAGCCCAGATTACCCTCATTATAATCCGCCTATGGCGGCAGATTTATATCTGCAAGGAGAAATAAGCAGCGTGTGCATGACTCATTCACTTTACTGGTCAAAAAAACAACGTGTGCACAGACCCTATGGCTTGGAGTATGTCACTAAATCATTGACAAAAATCTTATAAAATATTAGGCTTTTATGCCATAAAGGAGGAATGTGGGAATGCCCCTACAATTCTATTTTTGATGAAGAAAAATAAGGACACCCATTATTTAAGTGGACACAAGTCTAGAAAAAAACTTCACTTGCATGAGGTCCATGCTCCGGTTACCAAAGGGAGCCCAATATTTGTGCTTTATTAGAGATGCTGCATAAATCTGTCACTAATGAAACTGACTAATGGGATACAGAATAACAACGTTTTAGGGAACAATAGTTTATTGTGTAGCTTAATTTTTTAGCACATGACCAGCATGAGCGACAGAACGACCTCAATTTAATAAGAAATGAACATGTCTTCTAGAAAATTAAATTACCCAGAGCTTCTACTCCCAAATTATCCTCAATCTATGATCACATACCGGACCAAATATGAAATCATCAAAAAGTTGTCCACTTTTTTGGATGATGATATTCCTTGGTGGCAATAAAGAGCAAATCCCCAGAATACAGTAGTGATATCATCATGCAGGCTGCATCTAGATCCTGGGGTATGGCAGTCCATATATGTGAAGGAGTAGCAGTCCATACTGAGGTGTAGAGCTATGTATAGTGAGGTAGCACTACACAATCACGGCCGAAAGTGTTGACAACTTTAAAATTGTTCCAGAAAATTATTGTAATTACATGTTTTGTTATACACATATTTATTTCCTTTGTGTTTATTGGAACAACACAAAAAAACAGAGGAAAAAAAGGCAAATTGGACATAATTTCACACAACCCTAAAACTGGGCAGGACAAAATTGTTGACACCCTCAACTTATTATCTGGTTGCACACGCTTTGCAATAAATAACTGCAATCAATCGCTTCCTATAACCACCAACAATCTTCTTACACTCTCAGATGGAATTTTGGAGCACTCGTCTTTTGCAAACTGCTCCAGGTCTATCATATCTGAAGGGTGTCTTCTCCCATCAGCAATTTAAAGATCTCTCCACAAGTGTTCAATGGGCTTTATATTTGTTCTCATTGCTGGCCCTTCAGAACTCTCCAGTGCTTTGTTTCCATCCATTTCTAGATGTTTCTTGAAGTATGTTTGAGGTCATTGTCCTGCTGAAAGAACCATGACCTAGGACGCACACCCATCTTTCTTATACTCGGCACTACATTGCGACCCAAAATCCATTGCTAATTCTCAGATTTCATGATGCCTGGCATACAATCATGGTACCCAGTGCAGCAAAACAACCCTAACATATCTTTGACCCTCCACTACATTTGACTGTCGGTACCGTGTTCTTTTCTTTGTAGGGCTCATTCCATTTTCGGTAAACAGCAGAATGATGTGCTTTACCAAAAAGCTCTATGTTGGTTTCATCTGTCCACAAGAGGCTTTTCTGGATGGATTTTGGCTTACTCATGTACATATTGGCCACCTGTAGTCTAGCTTTTTTATGTCTCTGTGTCAGCAGCGGGGTCCTCCTGGGTCTCCTGCCATAGTGTTTCATTACTTTCAAATGTCAACGGATAGTTCGCCCTGACACTGTTACACCCTGAGCCTTCAGGACAGATGGAATTTCTTTGGAACTTGATTGGGGCTGCTTATCCACCAACCGGCCTATCCTGCGCTGCAACCTTTCATCAATTTTTCTCTGCTGTCCATGTCCAGGGAGATTAACTATAGTGCCATGGGATCTAGTATTCAGTCACTATGTGGTCTGGTCATGCTGTGTCGATATTTCTCCCTTGTATGTGGAATTTTTTTGGTCGCTAAATGCTGATAATATGTTGTCTGGTCACGATGTGGAGGTATTTCTCCCTTGCATGTGGTATTATTGGTCTTGGAATAGTGGATTGTATTGTTCATGGTGGTCATTTGTTCTCTCTGATATTAATTAGGATATTATTTATTTTCATAAGTAACTAAATACTTATAAGATAAGATGCACTTACAAGGGTTCTCCAGTGAAAACAAGCAGTCACCTCTCCACAGGATAAGTGATAACTTATTGATTGGTGGGGGTCCGACTCCTGGGATGTGCACTGATCAGCAGAATGTGGAGCTTTTATCCCCATTAGACTGGAGCACCATGTGCAGCTTGACCACTCACCCATACATTCACCCTGTGGCTATGAGCACTGCACTTGTTCTCTTACTGCAAGCCCTAAAGAGAATGCATGGAGCTGCGGTAAGACCGTTTTAAAATGGGCATAAAGGTGTCCTGCCAGAAATAAAACTTCCCAATTCTTCTGATTGTACATCCCAATTATGGTGGCACACAGTAGATGTGCAGGAACCTCCTGTGTTTTACAGTCAACGCTCCACTATAAAGGAGATAACGGCTAACAGGTATTTGCATATAGCCGGAGCATGGGCCCCTAGAATCAATTCCTCCTGTGGGACCCACATACCCCAGTCCGTCGGTGGGTGTCTACAATTTTGTCCAGTTCATTTTTAGGGGTTTGTGTGATATTGTGCCCAATTTGCCTTTTTTCTCCCTTTTTATGAGTTCCAATATACACAAAGGAAATAAACATGTGTAATTGCAATAATTTTGTGGGAGAAATACTTAATGTTCTGGAACAGTTTCAAACGTGCCAACACTTTCAGCCGTGACTGTGTATATGTATTTGTGAATGTGTGTGTGTGTATATATATATATATATATATATATATATATATATATATATATATATATATATATATATATATATATACACTCACCGGCCACTTTATTAGGTACACCATGCTAGTAACGGGTTGGACCCCCTTTTGCCTTCAGAACTGCCTCAATTCTTCGTGGCATAGATTCAACAAGGTGCTGGAAGCATTCCTCAGAGATTTTGGTCCATATTGACATGATGGCATCACACAGTTGCCGCAGATTTGTCGGCTGCACATCCCAAAGATGCTCCATACAAGGCAGGATGGATCCATGCTTTCATGTTGTTTACGCCAAATTCTGACCCTACCATCCGAATGTCGCAGCAGAAATCGAGACTCATCAGACCAAGCAACGTTTTTCCAATCTTCTACTGTCCAATTTCGATGAGCTTGTACAAATTGTAGCCTCAGTTTCCTGTTCTTAGCTGAAAGGAGTGGTACCCGGTGTGGTCTTCTGCTGCTGTAGCCCATCTGCCTCAAAGTTCGACGCACTGTGCGTTCAGAGATGCTCTTAGGCCTACCTTGGTTGTAACGGGTGGCGATTTGAGTCACTGTTGCCTTTCTATCAGCTCGAACCAGTCTGCCCATTCTCCTCTGACCTCTGGCATCAACAAGGCATTTCCGCCCACAGAACTGCCGCTCACTGGATTTTTTTTCTTTTTCGGACCATTCTCTGTAAACCCTAGAGATGGTTGTGCGTGAAAATCCCAGTAGATCAGCAGTTTCTGAAATACTCAGACCAGCCCTTCTGGCACCAACAACCATGCCACGTTCAAAGGCACTCAAATCACCTTTCTTCCCCATACTGATGCTCGGTTTGAACTGCAGGAGATTGTCTTGACCATGTCTACATGCCTAAATGCACTGAGTTGCCGCCATGTGATTGGCTGATTAGAAATTAAGTGTTAACAAGAAGTTGGACAGGTGTACCTAATAAAGTGGCCGGTGAGTGTATATATATATATATATATATATATATATATATATATATTGTGATGCAGTGACCCCGTTACAGCTAGGGGGCGCTGTGTGTGCTCCTCAGGATTTGCATGGAGGCGTATCTGTGTTTATGATGATGATAATGAGATAGTGACCAGCAGGATTGTAAATGGCCGGTATGTGTCACAGAGGGAGTCTGCGCTGTAAGCCTGAAGTAATGTTGTTAATGGACCTGTAGTCCCACAAGTGTTTGTATAATTGTGAAGGGAGGTTTACAGGGATAGTTATGAGAGCTGGACGGGTCGAACTAGCCACATACACCTCCCAGCTATGGGAGTGGTTACAACTACATAATGTGACCATGGTGTGGTCACATGGTCTGGGGTGTAGTGGTCTCTGTAATGGAGATCCTGGACGGCTTGTGTGTTGGATGGTCCCAGGTGGGGACGGACGTCCTGAATAGCGCACTGAGTGGCCTGTGTTGGAAGTCCTGGGAGTAGGACTTCCTGAATAGCACAATCTGTGTTAGAAGTACTGGGAGTAGGATTCCTGAAGAGCACATGGGGAGGCATGGATGCAGAGTCTGCAACGGCACTGCACTGGGGGAGCTACAGTCCGTCTGAGGATCTGGACAGTCAGGTGGCCTAGTGAGCAAGGCATTATCCCGGATGGTGATCCCAGGTCGGCAGTTTCCCTGAGAGAGAGGACTGACAGGAGTCAGCATGTGGAGCAGGAGCTCCTGGAAGGTAACCCAGAGTATGGGGAACTGTGTGCACTGACAGGGGGTCAGTAATGAACTGTGTGGTCTCACACGGTAACTGAAGTGAAGTCCAGCGTATTTAGAGACTGCGAACCAATATCATGTGCGCTATATGACTAGAGACATTGGTACGGCGTACGGACACCCTCGGGAACTAGTCAAGGAGGGCTGGCGGGTGTAGTGTCTGATCTGTGAGTTAAAGCCGTATAAGAAGTAACTACGTTAAAGCCGCAACTAAATGTCATCTGTTGGTGCCTATTGTGTTCCATGAAGTGTAATGGACTGTGCATGACCCGGTTTATGATGCCATAATAAAACACATGGACTGTTTTTGTGAGAAAAACGTGCCTGTGTGAGTCCCGTTGCTAAGCAAGTGTCCCCAACACATGCGGTAAGCGCTATCTCAATATATATATATATATATATATATATATAAATAGATATATATATTGTGAGGCAGTGACCCCTGTTGCAGCTAGGGGGCGCTGTATGTGCTCTCCAGAATGTGCATGGAAGCGTAGTGAGGCCATGAGGGCGTATGGGTGTCACAGGTGTGGCTGTGATTAGAATGGTGAAGCAGTGACTGATTAAAAGCCCTGTAGTAGAGGGGGAGGTGTGTCAGTATTGGTTTGGAAGCAGACAGAGCAGTTGTCTGCAGAGCTCTTTGTCTGTGGAGCAACACAAGGGCAAAAGGAACTGACACCCTGCGTCCTGGGCTGTCTTGTGTTGCCAGGCTGCAATCCGGAGGATAGCGTGATGTGCATGGCGTGAGTAGAGACTTGGTATCGGCGGGCGGTCGCCCCAGGGAAACTGGACAAAGGGAAGTCTGGCCTGTGTAGGGACTGCAAAGGTAAAGCCGGTTACTGTGTATTTCTGATGGACTGTGTGAAGAAGCCGTGTGCTGTGCATTTTCCTTTGGCCTGGATGAAGAAGCCGTTTACTATGTATTGCTAAATGACTGTGTGAAGTAACACAATAAAGAAACGTTTTGTTTGAACTTGCTTAGATCACTGCCGTTTCATTGCGCATGGTCCTACCGCTACATCATAATAATATATATATATATATATATATATATATATATATATATATATATATATATATATCTCTATTGTAAGGTTTCTCTTACTGAGAGTGTTGGGGGACACTCGCTTGACCGCGATATTTAAGCACACAGCACGGGATTATAAAAGAAAGCAGTCCATACGGTTTATTAAGCCACATAAACCGGGTTAAGCACAGTTCATTACATAGAATACAACAGGCACCAACAGTCTCTTTGGTACCTGACGGGAGCTCCTGCTCCACCTTGCCGACTCTTCCAACAGCCTTTGGGTAAGCTGCCTAACGGGGATCACCAACTCGCCTGGTCAATACACAGTAGTAAGTCCCGATCTCACCGAAGGACTCCAGCTTCCCCACACTCTGTTAACATGCTTCTGGGTAAGCTGCCTAACGGGGATCCCCAACCTGCCTGTCCGGCACACAGTAGTCAGTCCGGACCTCACCGAAGGACTGCAGCTTCCCCACACAGGAACAGTCTCTGGCTCCGCAGATCCTGGTCCTCATCTCGTTACCACAGGTCCTGGACCCCGTCCTCCACCTGTCAGCTTAGGTCCTGGACCCCGTCCTCCACCTTTCAGCTTAGGTCCTGGACCCCGTCCTCCACCTTTCAGCTTAGGTCCTGGACCCTGTCCTCCACCTGTCACAACAGGTCCTGGACCCCGTCCTCCACCTGTCAGCTTAGGTCCTGGACCCCGTCCTCCACCTGTCAGCTTAGGTCCTGGACCCCGTCCTCCACCTGTCAGCTTAGGTCCTGGACCCCGTCCTCCACCTTTCAGCTTAGGTCCTGGACCCCGTCCTCCACCCGTTACCTCAGGTTACTAGGTTCACGCCGGTGGCCTAGTCCGGGTATTCTTCAGGACGTCCTTCCGCAGCCGGGCACGTCCAATACCCAGGCCACCCGAAGCCAAGTCTCACGGTCTTAGGTGCTCTCCGGACCCTAGTCATTCCTAGGCCAATCCAGCACCATTCGGGACCCTAGTCATTCCTAGGACAGTCCCGCACCGTTCCCAGGTGCTTTCAGGACCCTAGTCATTCCCAGGACGATCCAGCACCTTCATCGGTCAGGTCCATACACAGGTACCACACAGGACCTACCGGACACGCCTCCCATGTGACCCACATCCTGGTCACATTATATACCTGAAACAACACCCCTGGATGTGTGTGTGGATGTGTGGCTAGTCTGACCCTCCCGTCTCTCATGACTAGCCTAGTAAGTCACCCAAACTTAACTATACACATTACCGAAACTCTTGAGGGACTACAGGTCCCAGCATAAACACAATACATCAGACTTACTACGCAGACTCCCTCTGCGATACATATCGGCCATTCACAACACTGCCGATTACAGGTTCACCACAACAGATACGCCTCCATGCATATCTCGCAGAGCGCACAGAGCGCCCCCTAACTGCCACAGGGGTCACTACACCACCACATATATCACACTATATATCTATATATTCACAAAAAAGGAACAGCACAAACTTTAAACTTATCTCCGGGTGCAATTTCCTCCAGGTAACCTGTTCACCGGTTAACTCAAATGCATAAAGTCCAAAAAAGAAGGCAGCACTCCATTTTCCATATAACTGTGCAGAGTTTAATCAGACCACATGTCTGTGCAGTGACGTTTCGGCTCTGAATGAGCCTTTCTCAAGCAGTGGTTACATCAGCTGTGTGCATATTTATACCTTTTTAACATGATCCTTAATAGGTGCCATTTGTGTTCAATAAAATGCAATACAAAAAAAAAAATCCTTCACATGTTCAATTTGCCCTCTAGTGGTATCTTTGTAAAGTGCATATGTGCTTTTGTGTAAAATAGGTTATATATTAGTAAACTAATCCATCCAAACATTGTACTGTATATATTATGTTCATATTCCACTTGTTCTTACCCCCAGTGTGACCCGCTACTAATGGAGGACAGCATTTTTCTCGGCGTTCCTACAATTCAACTGCGCATGTCCAGCGCGTCATATAACTGTGTCACCAGCAAAGCACCCCCACACCATCACACCAGCAGTGGTTTCCTAGCAGCTATTTTACCATGAAGGCCTGCTGCACAAAGTCTCCTCTTAACAGTTGTTGTAGAGATGTGTCTGCTGCTAGAACTCTGTGTGGCATTGACCTGGTCTCTGATCAGAGCTGCTGTTAACCTGCGATTTCTGAGGCTGGTGACTAGGAAAAACTTATCCTCAGAAGCAGAGGTGACTCTTGGTCTTCCTTTCCTGGGGCGGTCCTCATGTGAGCCAGTTTCTTTGTAGCACTTGATGGTTTTTGCCACTGCACTTGGGGACACTTTCAAAGTTTTCCCAATTTTTTGGACTGACTGACCTTCATTTCTTAAAGTAATGATGGCCACTTGTTTTTCTTTACTTAGCTGCATTTTTTTCTTGCCACAATACAAATTCTAACAGTCTATTCAGCTGTGTATCCACCAGACGTCAACAACAAAACTGATGGTCCCAACCCCATTTATAAGGCAAGAAATCGTACTTATTAAACCTGACAGGGCACCCCTGTGAAATGAAAACCATTCCCGGTGACTACCTCTTGAAGCTCATCAAGAGAATGCCAAGAGTGTGCAAAGCAGTCACCAAAGCAAAAGGTGGCTACTTTGAAGAACCTAGAATATAAGACATAATTTCAGTTGTTTCTCACTTTTTTGTTACGTATATAATTCCACATGTGTTAATTCATAGTTTTGATGCCTTCAGTGTGAATATACAATTTTCATAGTCATGAAAATACGTAAAAATCTTTAAATGAGGTGTGTCCAAACTTTTGGTCTGTATATATATATATATATATATATATATATATATATATATATATATATATATATATGTATATATATACTGCTCAAAAAAATAAAGGGAACACTAAAATCCCACATCCCAGATATCACTGAATGAAATATTCCAGTTGTGCATCTTTATTCATTACATAGTGGAATGTGTTGAGAACAATAAAACCTAAAAATTATCAACGTAAATCACAACTAATATCCCGCTGAGGTCTGGAGTTGTAATGATG